>NC_142317.1:31239166-31541458 GCF_054855325.1 Carica papaya
GAAAATGAAAAAAGAGAAAAAAAAAAAAAAAAGAAAGATAATCATGGTGTTTTATTTTTAGAATAAGTCTTCGTTATCTTCTAATGACATGTTAAGTAGTTCTTCATGAACTTGCGGTGCAGCTTCATCGAGCAGCCATTTCTCTAGCAACGAAAAAGATGATCCCACTTGACCTTCCATGATTGGTTTGCTTTCATCTTGAAAGTACAGGCTATTTGTTTCATCAGCCGAGACGGATTGAGAAACGTCTGAGTTGGAAGAATTAAAGCTGAAAAGAGAATCAAAAACATCAGTTGCTCCATGTGTTTCTGTGCTGCAACAGGAGCCCATGAAACCATCATTGAAGGAAGAAGAATTCTGTGTGTTTTCCGATGAGTTTGTAGCCGCCATCCTGGTGTGAAGATTATAAAAAGATGATGATGATGATCTGGGTGATTTCTTCATCCAGTTTTCAAGCAAGCGTGAGATGTTTTCTGTGCTGGATGCGTAGGTGGAAGGAGAAGATCTTGAAGTGGTATTGGTAGGTTTTGATGATTGAAGAAAATTATTAGGAGTAGATTTATCAAGAGATAAAGCTTCACAGAGAGCTTGTTTAGCCATGTTAATGTCTGTTTGAAGTCTTCTTTCCCATTGACCTTTAGAGATTTGCTGTGATGAAGAAGACAACCCATCTTGATTTTCTCCATCAAGACCAGTTTGAAGTCTTTTCAGCTTTTTCTTCAAATGGGTATTCCAGTAATTCTTTATATCATTATCTGTTCTTTGGGGAAGATAAGAAGCTATTGCTGCCCACCTACACTTAATAAATTTCTTAATCAGAACCACAAGAAACTAATAACAAACTTTATATATATATATATATATATATATATATATAATCCTCATAAGAAAATTAAAGAAATTTGAAAAAAAAAGGCCAAATTTGGATGTTACTCAACCTGTTGCCTAGAAGAGCTTGAAGATGAACTATCATCTTCTCTTCATGCTCAGTGAAATCACCACGCTTAATACCTGGCCTCAGATAATTAGTCCATCTAAGCCTGCAGCTCTTACTGCACCGAAGCAGACCTGAAAAATTCTTTCACACAGATGATATATATCTCTACATATCTTTATAATTAGTGATATATATCAAACATACCCATTAAATTATTAAACAATCAAATCACCTCCAACAATTGGGAAACGAAGAAGATTACGGAATAAATTAAATCTGACATATCCAAGTACCTGTGTTGGTTGGCACCGATCTCCAATTCCCTGGACCATGTTCTTGAATGTAAGAAACCAAGATGATGTCTTCCTCCGGTGTCCATGGCCCTTTCTTGACACCAATCCTGTCACAGCAAGGTGGTCTTCCCATATCCACTCTCTCTCCCTCTCTTTCAATCTCTAAACACAAGACTACTGTTTATATATGTGTTATGTGTATGTGTATATATCAAGGATTCGTTCAGGAGGGTGTTAAATTTATACAATTTAGTATTGGGAGAAGCCAAGACAAGCGTCCAAGGCAAGAGTTGCCTTGTCAATATATGGATATATATATATATATATATAGGGAGAAAGACAAACTGAGAAGGTGTATTATGTATAAGCTGACTGAAAGAGAGAAGGGTAAAAGTGTTTTGTTGCATAGAGTCAAAACTGACAGCAAACAGCATTTACTCATCTTATTGCCAAAAAGTCAGCTGTGGTTTAGACTCCTTTTCCTTTCTCTCTACCTCGCATAAGACACAACCGTATTGCATTCATTGCTGGGTATGTGCGTCTTGTGGAGGTGGCATCCAAACAATTCGACCAAATTAAATTACTCTTATCCTTCTTTATTTATATATATTATATATATCTAATACCTCACCATACTCCAAATACACCACCTCTAAGCCTATAAGTCTTATTGATGCATACTACATAAATTACTACATAGTGGTTGGGAAATTTTTTTTCTCATTTTGATGGTATAGAGATGCAACATTGTCCTAAGCCCACCATAGACAAAACAACAAAATCTTTTTTTAATAGGAATGACAAATAAAACTATTTCAAAATTTGGACATATTTAAATTGTTCATACATTCTAATAGAGTTTCATTTCTATTGCCAAATTATTTGAAAGAGCTTTATAACATATGAGGCTTTTGAGGGTTCTGCCTCAAAGACTATTTTCTAAAAGTTTATTAAGTCCTTAATTGATGTTATTGTCTTTGTATATAATTGCTTCTATAGTATAAAATATGTGATCCTGTTGTTGTTTGTCTTCTTGTCTTTATGGATTTTTTTTTTGTTATTTTTCTTTGCGAGTTTTTTTGACCATTCAAGGGTTGTGATGTATTTTATCTACTTCAATTCTAACAAATTTAATCTTCTTTTTTAAGAAAAAAATAATTCTAAAAATATTTGAGTTGAGCTCGATACGAATTTGGTAAGTAAAATGTGCTAGGTGTTAGCTAACTTACTTGTTTTATAATTTTTTTTTTCTATTTTAACAATAAAAAAAAATTTATTGTTAAGACATACAAATATTACGTAATAAAATAAAACCTGACTTCACAAATATATACTCATTTATCTTTATTTTTATTGTCATTGTTCAAAAAAATTATAAAAAAAACTATAAATAAAGAAAATAAAATATGAAAACTATATCTACATATTTATATGGTTATGACTTAGGGTAAGATAAAGCTACCTTTATCATTTTATTCATATCGTAAATCCTACCAATCAAAACACTTAATTATTTATATTTTATTTTTAATATATAATATCGATTCAGTCATATTTATATAATACCCAGACCCTAAAATTTAGTCCGGAACAATTTTACATTAATAATATAATGCATTAAAATAATTTAATCTTGTCTTTTATTTTATTTTTATGAAAATTTTGAGAAAAATAGATTTATGGATGAAATTGAAAATAATTTTGAAAAATGGGTAAAATTGTGAATAATGGGGGGTATTTTTGAATAAAATTTAAAATATGGGGTAAAATCACAAAAAAGAGAAATTCGGACACGTGGGACGACCACGTTAGCAGCAACGTCTAGTTAAAATGTGCTACGTGGCGGACACAGTGACATCGATTCCACACGGGAGGTCACGTGGGCGATCCACGTGTCAGTGAATCCAACGGCCCAGATTGCATCCGCTAGCACGGACGGCTCAGATGTGTTTCTTCTTCAAGTGTGATCAAACGATCAGATGTAATTTGATCGTGCAGCCCAGATTCATTTCTCAAATAAAAGAGATCCAACGGACAGGAAAAGGCCACGCGTCCGTGCATGGACGACCCAGATCGACTCAGGGAGGGTATTTAAACTTCACGTTCCAGGAAACCCTAACCCTAGCGCATCGGTCATCATCGAAGAAGAAGAAGAAGAGGGGTGGCCGGAAAGAAATTGATCGTCATCGCTGCCGCACCGGAGCCACCACCGACGTCGAAAAAGTATTTTTTTCTCCCTTTTTGTACGAAATTCGATTCTAAACCTACCCACACCCATATTGGAGCCGAAAGGCTAACGGGTGAGTCGAAAAACACGAGTGAAGCTCGGTCGCGCCGTCGTAGCCGAAATGTAAAACCTCCTCCAATGAGCCCCTTCCAGTTTTCCATTTTTCTCAATTTTCTGACCATTGTGTTCTTCGTCCCTTTCTGGTGTAGGTTAGCTGAAAGAGAACCTCGATTGCAAAGGAGAAACGAGGGAGCCACCGCACCCGGAGACCCTTCCGCAAGTAGGGTTTTGGTTTTCATCTTTTCCTACCAACAGAGGCCCCCTAACTTGGTTTTTTGTAAGTTTTCATACAAAACCGGCCAAAAACAGCTAGGCCGAGAGGAACCACTGCCGTGGGTAGCAGAGCTAGCATCGCCGTGCCAAAACCCTAAATTGGTTGAAAAAATTTTAAAACACCTATTTTGGCCTTTTGGGGTATTTTTGGATATATGACGAGTATTTTTAATTTCTGCATAAAAAATTCAGGAAATCCGAGGACTGTCAGGAGCCACAGTAAAAAGTGCGGTGTTTCAGACACCGATTCGGGATAAGAATCCCTCACCCTTTTCTCCGTTATAGTAAATTGAAGTTTAATAATCAATAACATTGTGTTTTGTTAAAACTAGAAAAAAACTAAAATTAATTACAGGCCACCAGTGGAGCGGAAACCGATCAGTGTATAATTGCCCTAACTTATTCGTATTGCCTATTTATTCTCTTATACAACCTAAATTTCTTATTATTATATCGTGTGCTTTAAATTGTAAATTTTAATTGATTTCTCATTTATTGATTGTCTAACCGTTATTCTTATTTATTGACTGATTTGAAATAAATACCATAATTATGTTTCTTGATGGTTAAAGTATAAATTTGTATTGTATGTTTAAATGTCGTTCTATTAATTTGTGAATATGAAATGAGATGTTGGTATGTGATTGGTGATTGGTTGATGATGTAAATCTATGTCTAAACGGCTTACTTGGTACCTTGGGAAAGGATGGATAGATCCTGTAACACCCAAGTGTTTATTTTTTCTTATTTTATCTTATTATTTTCATTTTTTATTTATTTGAATTTTTTAGATTTTAAATTAATTTAATTTGATTTAATTTTATTTAATTTAATGAAAATAAAAATAATAATAATGATAAAATTAGGTAAAAATATTATTTGGATTTAATTGAAATTGATTTTGGGAAAAATGGGTGAAAATTTAGATTCTGTGGGTATTTTTGAAAAGAAAATCGGAAACCAGAGGTCAAAATACAATTTAAAAAAGTTGTGCCACGTCAGCAGCCACGTCAGCGGCCTGGTCAGCAGCCCTGGCCAACCAGGACACGCCGCGTGGCAAGGAAACGCTAATCAGGGGACGGGCCACGTGGGCAATCCGCGTGCGCGCGATCGGACGGCCTAAATCCATTCCCGCGCGCACAGACGGCCCAGATTCACGTGCACAAACAGCCCAGATTCACACGTATGGATGGCCCAGATTCAATCTTGCACAGACGGTCTAGATTGCATCACGATGGACGGTCCAGATTTAATCCCAATTAAATCGCAATCGGACGGTCCAGATTTAATCTTGATGGACGGTTGAGATTAAAAGGCAATGGGTATAAATAACCCCACCCACACCTGACCATAAAACCCTAGCCGCCAGTTCCTCGCTGGAGAAGAAGAATCAGACATTGGAGGAGCCGGCCGCCGCCACCCGCCATCGCACCGGGGAAGTTTCCGACCGCCGATCGAGGTAAATTTTCTCCCCCTGGCTCATTTTTTGATGCTGAGTCTACCTATGGCCAAACCAGAGCCAAACCACTGGCCAAATGACCGAAAAACCTAGCCGAAGCCCAGCGGCGGCGTCGCGTCCCCCCTCTATTTTTGCCTCCGATGAGGCCCTTCCCGGCCTCCGTTCGATGCAAATTTTATACCACTGTGATCACCGTTCTTTTCTCTACAGGTTGATCGGAGCCAAACATCAAAACGCGACTTACGCCGGAGGAGCCACCGTACCCGAGAGCACCGCCGCCGGTAAGTTTCGGTTTTTTGTGATTTTTTTGCCCACCGAGGGCCCTAGGGTTGTTTTATCGTAGAGACCGATGCAAGTGTGGCCAAATTCGGCCGAAAATGGCCAACCCGAGGCGAATCGCCGCCGCTTGCGGGGGCGCCGTCGCCAGAGCACGGCGGAGCCGCCGTGCCGAAATTTCGATATTGGCCGAAAGAGGCCCTAGGTCTGATTTGGAATTTTTTGGGACACGTGCAAGTACCGGTAGTGCGTTTCAATTTTCTGAGAAAAATTCAAGAAAATTAGGGACAGCCTGTAGGTGCACTGTAGAGTCGAATTCAGACCCCGAAACAAGTAAGGACCCCTCACCCTGTTTTCTATCATGGTATTAAAGCTAAATAAATAATTAAATGGTACTTTGTGACTTTATAGATGTATAATTGATTAAGGTTGCCAATGGAGCCCGAGTTTGATACAGTGTTAGTCTATTATTGTTTAATCTAATTTTTAGTATTAAATGCAGCATGATGTTTGATGTAATTATGTTATGGTCTCGTATGCATGAATTATGATTTCTTTTATTATGGTCTGTATTATGGTGAACCCATTACTGTGTTGTCTTGTTTGGTGTCAATTACTGGTATACATGTTGTGTATGATTGGATGATTGAGATCAAGGAAAAAGGCGAAAAGGTTATGTGAATTGATGAGTGGATAATGTGGACAGCCTGACTAGATATCCTGGGAGATGGTGGACGGACCGGGTCCATAGGGAACCCTACCAGGAACGTGGTCTCTCATACCGGACGGGGTATGGAGACCTTATGTGTTTTGGCGCCCATATCGGATGGGGTATGGGGACGGCCCGTTTCACCTTCATACCGGACGGGGTATTGAGGTTCATGATTTTTGGCGCCCATACCGGACGGGGTATAGGGACGGCCCTGGGATTAGGTTGTAAATGTTAATGATTCACGTGTAGCAGGGACCCCCTATGGATCCCCAGGGATACTAGTAGGGTGGTAAAAGAGGAAATTTATTTCTGATGATTGAAATGTAAAGGTATACTATGTGTTATGTTATAAAGTGTGTATGATTTCATGATATTATAAGGTTATTATTTTCATATGTTGTTTTCATGGATCTCACCGAGGTAAGTGGACAGTAAAGGTTTTTATGTTAATAAACGAGTTCGTTATAAATTATGCTCCATTGGTCATTTTTGTTTTCTACCCACCTTTACTTCCGTGGCGGTGAGATAGTGTGATGTCTTTACTGCGCTGGTGTAGCTCATCCCTTATTTAACCATTTTAGATCAGAAAAACGTTGTTCCCGAGCCCGTTCCGCAGGAAGACGGCGAAGGGGACGCCTAAAGACTTTATAGTTATATTTATAGTTTTTATTTCGAGTATCTCTTTTAGTTAGTTTGTTCCTTCATGTTTTGAGTATGTTTTGATTATTGTGTAAGGGATGTTAATCAAAATTTTTATTACGCTTCCGTATTTGAGATTTTTAATACATATATTTCATTTAAATTTCTGGGGCTGTTACAGATCCGGTACATAAAAAAACCTTATCGTGGACATTATCTTAGTTGAATGGGGCTAAGAAGTCCAATACCGGAAGAGATTGGGAAGGATAGTTCACCTTCATACCGAACAGAATATTGAGGCAATAACATGTTTTGCGCCTATTACTGGACGAAGTATGGAGACTGTTGGTTGATTAATAAATTGGATATTGAGTTCATGTGTAGGAGGATATCCTTATAGACCCCTAGAGGCACTCGTAAGCAGGTAAGAAGATAAGTTTATTGTTGTTGTTCATTTAAATATGAAAACAAAATACGATTCGGGTTATTACTTTCGTAAGTTAGTTTTGAAAACTCATAAAGGTAAATATGAAACTTACGTTTTTATATATAAAACAAATTTATTTAAGAAAGACAAATGGCTCCATTAGTTGTTTTATGATTTTTACCAACTTTTGATTTTCTGTATAAGTATTAAGTGTGATATTTTTACTGAGGTAGTGTAGTTCATTTTCCTATTTAACCATTTCATATCAAGAAGACTAAGATTTAGATCTTCAACAGCATAAGGGTTGCGAATAATGGTTACCTATTGGACCTCATTAGAGTTGTCCAGCGAAGGTTAATCTCATAAAATTTTTATTTCATTTTGTTTTAACTATTCGTTCCGTTACTATAAACTTTTATAAAGGGACATTCCCATAATCCTATTGGACATCCTGATTTACTGTGTAAAGAATATAAACCCTAAATTCTAAATTACTTATGCTTATAGTTGATATAATTCAATATTTCCATTTCCTTAAGCTTTGGGCTTTTACAATTTATGTTTGACCAACTCGATATAAATTGAATATATTTTGTTTCTTTCAATTTTTAAAGAACATGTCACATATACTAACAAAAATTTGATACTACTATGACAATCAAGTAAGTTAGCAAATCTTCACTCACTAAAATTTCTTGATTCGCCCTTTACAAATTTAAAATATCATAATTAATATAAATCCATAAATACATTTAGAAGAACTACAAAATAATATATCTTTCGAAAGTGATTAAATTAATCCAGTATCAATTATATCTTTATTAGAAAATTGAGCAAATTTATGCAATTAGAGTAAAAACAAAAATAGATGAGCATTAAATTAATCTTATTAATTTATTTTTCTCGAGTTATTTGGAGTTATATATGAAGATGCAGACAAACTTCATTACATACTCTTGTTTGAAGCTGGTGGTATATAAGTAATTCGCTTAAAAAATTGTCGTAACTTGGAAAGATGAAAGTAGATTTAATTAGAAAGGATCATATGAAGTTCAAATTTTTTATAAGAAAAATTTAATGATCCCAATTTTTATGTTCATTTCAACTTCTAACATGGTCACTCTTTATTTTTTATGAAAAGATTAATTTTTGGTAAATAAGAACTTATAAGAAAATTTGTTCTATTACAAGAAGCAATCTTAGTACATTGATATCTTTGCTTGGGTCATAGATTTTGGGAGTTGTTTAAATAGAAGTTGTAATAAGAGCACTAAAATGTAGAGCTTTAACTTTTTTAAGAGTTTTATAAGTTATTTTTGTAATATAAAATGGTTACCTATCTAATACATTGTGAGATATATTATATTTAACATATTGCAATATACGTCATATCAATATGTATTGAATTTTTTAAATATCATGAATTGAAGAATTTTAAAACAAGAAGGTTTTTAAAAAGTTCAAATTATTATTTTCTTAATCTGAAAGCAACAAAAACAAATTTTTGTTTCGAAATGGTAGATTAAATTATTACAAAGTTGGTTTAGAAGTTCATTTATTAACATTTCCATATTTCTTTGCTCGATTTCATAATAAAATATTTATGATATTTTTCTACCTTTTCCCTTTAAATATGTTAAAAAATTCTCTTTTATCATTTTAAGTTTGTATATGTATAAGCATGTATCTATCTACATAAAAGAAAACATGAAATGCATGTTGATTAGCACTAATAATGTTTTAAAAATTTGAAGGCATGTGGATTCCAAAGTGAAAGGCATGAAAGAAACAAACCTAAGATCAAAATGAGTAAGTTAATGTGTTAGCTGCACTTCCCTAAATGGTACGGATGTACCTACGTCGATGGTGTTCACCAATCGTAAATTAGAATTGAAAAAAAAAACAAGAATAAGGCTAAGCGGGAAAAGAAAAAAAAACTAACTGAGAAATGTAACATAAAAAGACCATAATTGACAATAAGTATCAAAATTGCAATGAAATAATGGAAAAGGAAAACTAGATAGACAAGAGAAAAATAATTTTTTTTAAACAACTGATGCTATTATAGACAATTAACAATCATTTTAAAGTAAACAAATGGAGTCAGTTTTTTCATATGGGAGCAAAACTTACTCACTCTCTACGAAGTGTTTGCATAAATGCGTATGTGAGAAAGTCGAAAGAAAATTATGCTTCTAAACGCAACACATACTTAAACTTCTAAAAATTCTACACTTTCCGCTCAAAGCTATGTTAAGGTGTGTGAAATTTTTATTCATATCTAGCTCAACATTAAGAAAGACTAGACCCTAAAATGCATAGATGAGTAAGTCTTGAACACATATGATTATTGCTCTAAAAACTACTATCACCTTCATTTTGTTTTTGCTTTGCTATTTTTTTCCTTATTATTTTACAGGTGGATTATGGATTTTATAGTCTCTGAGTTAAGGAGCATGTTTTTTGTGAGGTCTCATACAGTTGCCTTTTTGCTTCTAAGAGTTTTAATAACTATTTCTAGTTTTAAGTGCTCATGTTTTCTAAGAAATTTTCATTCACTAAAGTAACGGGTCGTTGTGGTTATTTTGGATTTGCTTAGAAGACCATAGTTGTCCAGCCCCCCTTCTCATATGGATTCTCGAAATTATTTATTAAATATAAAAATTTGAAAATTTTGAAGTTCAAAGAGCAAAATGGATTAATTTGTAGGAAATTTCCAATTAATAGTACACATACAAGGCGGTGTCTAGGAAGAAGAAGAAAGCATGGTAAAAAAAACATTATATGACTTGCGTGGAGTAAAAATGGGGTAAAAAAAAGTTTCATGGCATGACATCTAGGTGGGGGGTGCCTACGTGGAAGTCACATCAACAAATTTAAAAATGTTATTATATAATTTTTTCATGTCATGTGCATCGTTAGTAAGATCAGACATTGTTAGAGAAAATCACGGAAGGTGGAGAATTTTATCACTTTTTAAAAATTCAAAAGACAACTTTAAATAAAAAAATATTTCGTTGGAATTTTTGAATATTTTTATATATGTCATGAGAAATTTTGTCACTTTAACCTATTATAATGGATAAAAAAAAATATTTGACTATTTGTTAATTAGATTTGAAATTATAATTTGATAATATATATATATATATATTGAAATCAATAATTACTTATATCTAAAACTAAAAAGCATATACTTCTAACAGAAAACATATCAAATCATTTTAATAAAGCATTTATTCATACACTTTCTAAAAAACATGATAATAAAATAAATCATTTCTAGTTAAGATGGGTAGTACTTTTTGTTTATTTTTAAGAATATATCCATTCAAATAATGAATTCTGCGTCTCATATTTTACAGCAAATAACTAAAGAAAAAAAACATAACATTAAAAAAAAAAAATCAATCCATTCTGTATTAACTTGGGTGTATTAATCACATTAATTCAATTACTGACTTTTTTTTTCTATCAATGTCAAGATACAAAGAATCGTATATATATATATATATATATATATATATATAGAAATTAGTCGTCAAAGAAATAAAAACCCTTGTGATGCTGCATGATTACGATGTGATTTTTTGTGTGAAGTTGATTGTCTTCTCTTTAAACCAAATTTTAATGATCCCCTTTTGCATGCCCAATGAAATCCATTCCCCATTTATTTTCCTACTTAATATCATCCGACCCAAGTTGGAATGTCAATAAAATTTTATTTCTCATTTACAAGAGACCAAGATTTACTAAAATTTACTCATGAGTCATTTATGTGATATGTACCCATCTTTGGCATCTAACATTAATTACAAAAGTTGTAACTTCTTTAAAAAAAAAATACTTTGAAGATAGATAGAGTGGGATATAACTAACAAATTAATAACTCAAAAATAATTGATGATTTTAAAGACACGAGTAATTAGAGATATTCGAGATTGCTTGAAATATTTAACATCATACAACTATTATAAGTTTTTTATAATGAAGAACTTTATGTAAATTTTAAACAATAAGTTTGATTTTAATGACAATTTCACATATTAAGCTCTTAGCAATTTTCGTACAAAGTTATGCCCCAAAGATCAAGTCTTAGTCATCGGATATAGTTATACATAGGGCAACAAAATTGCTAACAAATGTTATGTAACGATCCAGAACTTAAAAGAAAATAGAATCATAAATTGAATGCGGAAGCAAAATAATAAAGTTATACTTTATATTTCTTACACAATAATTTAAAATACCCAATAGGACTATGAGAATGACCATTCTAAAAGAATAAACGAAAAATCAAAGAAATAAATGAAAAGTAAACAACTGAGCATCCTATTCGCAATTCTCTTGTAAATCGGGATCTGGATCTTGGCCCTCTTGATCTGAAATAGTTAATGAAAAAGTGAGATACACTATCTCAGTAAGAATGTCACACTTATCACTGATACAGAAATGAATGTTGGTAAAAATTATAAAGACGACTAATGAAACTCTTAATTTAAGTAAATTCATTTATCATAAATAAAATCATTTATTGCATACTTACCGTAGGGAGATCTCTAAAACTGACCTATAGAGTTAATAACACAAACAAAATCATAATCTCATATTCAATTAACCAAATAATAATTTTTTCTTTTTATCTGCCTACAAACATCCATGGGGGTCCATAGAGATGTCCCCACTATGCGTGAACACTTATTCAACATTGTCAATTAACTAGTCGTCCCCATACCACGTCCGGTATGAGCGCCAAAAATATCATCCCTCAATACGTCATCCGGTATGATAGTGAAACGGGTCGTCCCCATACCTCGTTCGGTATAAGCGCTAAAATACCAGTTCTTGATACCCCGTCCAGTATGAAGCAACGTTTACGGTAGGATTTTCCATGTACCTAGTCCATCCACCATCTCTCAGGATATCTAGTAAGGCTACCATTCATTCATTCACTTAATCAAGCAATTCTTCGTTTATATTTAATTTTCAGTTTCACAATTTAATTGTAAATCATGCAAAACAAGCAATACGTACATCAATGAAATACAACTAAATCATCTTACCAACTCCAGCGTATTCTAATGCATCTAAAATTGTAAAATCAATCAATTAGTTAAAACATGATAAACAGTGATAAACAACCGACTTCGTCTCCGTTAGTAACATGTAATTAATTATCAAGGTTTTATAAATTACATAAAATGCCGTATTATTTATAATTAAACTTAAAATCTATAACAGGGAATAAGGTGATGGATTCTTACCCGAATCGATGTCGAAATATCTGAATCGACGACCGAAAATGGCCAGAAACAGCCAACCCGAGGCGGATCGCTGTCGTGGGCGTCGGTGCCGTCACCAGAGCACGGCGGAGCCGCAGTGTCAGAATTTTGATATTGGCCGAAAGGGCCCTGGGTCTGATTTGGGGTATTTTGGGGACACGTGCAGGTACCGGAAGTGTGTTTCAGTTTTCCGAAAAAAAATTCAAGAAATTTAGGGACAGCCCGTAAGCGCAGTGAGAACCTGATTTCAGACCCCAAAACAGGTAAGAATCTCTCACCCTATTTCTTATCACGGTATTAAAGCTCAATAAATGATAAAATGGTATTTCATGAATTAATAGATGTGTATAATTGCTTAAGGTTGCTAATGGAGCCCGAATCTGATGTATTTTTTGATTAGTTGTTGTTTGATCTATTTTACAGTTTTAAATGCAGTATGGTATCTGATGTGTTTATTTTATGGTTTCGTATGCAAGAATTCCAGTTTCATTTATTATAGTTTGAATTATGGTGAACCCGATGTTGTGTTGTTTTGTTTGGTGTTCATTACTGGTTTACGTGTTTATGTTTGATTGGATAATTGAGACCAAGAAAAATGAAAAAAGTCATGTGAATTGATAAATGGATAATGTTGACAGTCTAACTAGATATCTTGGGAGATGGTGGACGGACCGGGTCCATAGGGAACCCTATCGGGAATGTGGTCTCTCGTATCGGACGAGGTATGAAGACCTTATGTGTTTTGGCGCCCATACCGGACAGGGTATGGGACGGCCCGTTTCACCCTTATACCGGACGGGGTATTGAGGTTTATGATTTTTGGCGCCGATACCGGACGGGGTATGGGATACGACCCTGGAATTAAGTTAGTAATGTGAATGGTTCGCGTGTAGCGGGGACCCCCCATGGATCCCCATACCGGACAAAGTATAGGGACGGCCCGTTTCACTCTTATACTGGACGGGGAATTGAGGTTTATGGTTTTTGGCGCTGATACCAAACGGGGTATGGGGACGGTCTTGGAATTAAGTTATTAATGTAAATGGTTCGCGTGCAGCGGGGACCCCCTATGGATCCCCAAGGATACTAGTAGGCTGATAAAAAAGGAAAATCTGTTGTCTGATGATTGAAATGCAAAGGTATGATATGTGTTATGTTATAAAGTGTGTATGATTTTATGATATTATAATGTTATTATTTTTTTATGTTGTTTTCATGAAACTCACCGAGGTAAGTAGACAGTAAAAGGTTTTATTATTGATAAATAAATTTATCATGAATTATGCTCAATTGGTCGTTTTTATTTTCTACCAACATTTACTTCTGTGACAGTGAGATAGTGTGATGTCTTTACTGGGTTAGTGTAGCTCATTCCTTATTTAACCATTTCAGATTAGGAGGATTTGGTTCCCGAGCCCGTCCCGCAGGAAGACGGCGAGTAGACATCTAAGGATTTCATAGTTTTATTTATAGCATTCATCACTAGTATTTACCTTAGTTAGTTTATTCTTTCATACGTTGAATACATTTTTGGTTATTATGTAAGGGATGTTAATCAGAATTTTCATTTCGCTTCCGCACTTAGAACTTTTTAATACATACATTTCATTTTTATTTCCGGGGCTGTTATACTAGGTATTACAACTCTCCCCTCCTTACAAAAAATTTGGTCCTTCAAATTTACCTCTCTCTCACTCAATCAAACAGTTAGGGATACTGGGATATAAAGTTTGGTTCTAACTCTTATCTGACCTCTCTCTATGTGTGATTCTGCCATAAAACCTTAACGAAAGAAATAAACCTTAACGAAAGAAATTTTTTTGTTGCGGAGTATTCTGCTCTTTCGGTCCATAATACCCACTAGTACCTTCTCATAGGACAGATCCTCCTGAAGTGAAAGAGACTCGTGGACCAAGACGTGAGAAAAGTTCGGATTGTACTTGCGTAACATGGACACATGAAACACGTTATGAATCCTGAATAGTTCTAAAGGTAGTGTCAGTTTGTAGAGGGCGATATCAATTCTATCTAAGATTTTAGATGTCCCAATAAGCTAGGGTATTGGCGATGGCACTGCCGTGCTTTGGCGACGGCACCGCTGCCCGCAAAGGTGGTTTGCCTTGGATTTACTGTTTTAGCAAGTTTTGGCCGATTTCGATTGATTTTATACTCATTCCTGTGAAAAAACACGTTTACGGGCCTCGGTTGGCCAAAAAAAGTTGAAAAACAGAAACTTACCGACGATGGAGTTTTCTTGTGCGGCAGCTCTGCCAGCTCACATTCGCGGTTTGACATTTTTCTTCGGTCAACTTGTGAAAAATATAATGGTGAATATAATGGTGGAAAAATCACACGAAACGGGAATCAGAAAAAACCTCATTGGATGCGGTTTTTATTTTTTCTGCGGCGGCGCTGCTGGATTTTACCAGCAGTTTTCAGCTCATCCGATGGTCCTTTTGCTCTGATTTGCCCATGGAGGTGTTCAAAATAAAATTTGAAGTGAATGAAAAATTGTTTTACCTTTTGTGGCCGTTGGAGGTGGCTCCGGTATGGCAACAGGCAGCGATCGGCTTCCTTCTCCGACAACTGTTTCTTCTTCTCCAACGGGAGTTGGCAGCTAGGGTTAGGATTCAGTGTGAAGTGAGATATTTATACTCGTCTCCCTTTAATTTGGGTCGTTCATCGCATTTGATCTCGACCGTCCGATCGCGTTTAAAGAGAAAATAAATCTGGACTGTTCATTACGATTTGATCTGTACCGTATGATCGTGTTTAAAGAGGAAACGAATCTGAGTCGTTCATCGCGTTTAATCGCAACTGTCTGATCGCACCTGAGGAGGGAACGGATCCGGACTGTCGACGCGCACGGGAACAAATCCGGACCGTCCGATCACGGGCATGCAGATTGCCAGCGTGGCCTCCCGCGTGGCATTAAGTCAGCACGCCTTGCCATGCAGTGCGCTCTGATTCATCGAGACTGCTGACTGGGCGGTTGTACGTGACACATTTTTCTTAAATTGTGTTTTGACTATCAATTTCTGATTTTTCTTTCAAAAATATCCCCGAACCCAAATCTTCACCCATTTTTCTCAAAATTATTTTTAACTTCATGTTTCACTTATTTTTCATAATTTTTACGTTAAATAAAAATTTATAAATTTAAAAATTATATTTTTATATGGTAATTTTAATTTTTAAAATTAATTTCGGGTCAAATTTTGTATCCGGATACTACATGTTAGATACCTCGTCATTACAAGTAATAACTATCGACTATATAAGTCAGCTACTTTCTTAATTTCTTTAATTCACGTTAAACTCTTTTAATTTTTATTAACTTCTATAAATTTCATATTATTTCTCTTAAAATTAGAAATCACTTAAATATTATAGTGACATTATCATAATAAAAAATTTAACTTCTCGCATTTATTTTTTATGTATAAATTATGAACATACATAAAATAACGTTATTTTTATCATTTACTTAACCTTTTTCTTCCGAAATTTAACATCATCAGTCGGTGTCTTATATATAAAAAAAAATGTTTTCGATATGAAAAGAGAAAAGCAAGCATACTAATATTAGTTAATTATAAGATTATTGACTTCGCAATAATTAATATTTTAAGAATAATACTTAAAGTAGTATTAAAAAAAAACAAAGTAGCAATAAAATTTCTAAAAATCTAAATTAAAAAAGTTAATACAATCTTGTGATAAGAACAAAAGGGGAAATCATGATTAAAGAATGAGAATTTTCCATACACCACAAAGATGTATCTTCAAGTTACATAGAATCAATAAAGTGATAATTAGTGAGTAAATTAGTGATTCTCGTAATGTAACGGCCCCGGAATTTAAATGAAGATGTATATATTAAAAATTTTAAATGCGAAAGCGTAATAAAAATTTTAATTAACATCCCTTACACAATAGCCAAAAACGTACTCAAATCATGAAAGAATAAGCTAATTAAAAGTGATACTCGAAATAAAAACTATAAATGGAGTTATAAAGTCCTTAGGCGTCTAACTCGCCGTTTTCTTGCGGAACGGGCTCGGGAACCACGTCTTCCTGATCTGAAATGGTTAAGTAAGGAATGAGCTACACTAGCCAGATAAAGACATCATACTATTTCACTGCCACAGGGGTAAAGGTTGGTAGAAAACAAAAACAATCAATGGAGCATAATTTATAACAAACTCATTTACTAACATAAAAACCTTTACTGTCCACTTACCTCGGTGAGATTCATGAAAATAGCGTATGAAAACAATAACCTTATAATATCATGAAATCATACACACTTTATAACATACACATATCATACCTATACATTTCAATCATCAGAAAATAGATTTCCTATTTTACCAGCCTACTAGTATCCATGGGGATCCATAGGGATCCATAGGGGGTCCCCGCTACACGTGAACCATTAACATTTACAACCTGATTCTAGGGCCGTTTCGCTACCCCGTCCGGTATGGGCGCCAAAACCATGAATCTCAATACCCCGTCCGAAATGAGGGTGAAACGGGCTGTCCCCATACCCTGTCTGGTATGGGCGCCAAAACACATAAAGTCTCCATACCCCATCCGGTATGAGAGACCACGTTTCCGGTAGGGTTCCCTATGGACCCGGTCCGTCCACCATCTTCTAGGATATCTAGTCAGGCTGTCCACATTATCCACTCATCAATTCACATAATCTTTTTGCCCTTTTTCTTGGTCTCACTCATCCAATCATACACAAACATGTAAACCAGTAATTGACACCAAACAGGACAACACAGTATCGGATTCACCATAATACTAACCATAATAAAAGAAACCATAATTCATGCATACGAGACCATAAAATGAATACATCAAATATCATGTTGTATTTAATACTGAAAAATAGATCAAACGACAACTGACCAATAATGTACCAGATTCGGGATCCATTGGCAACCTTAATCAATTTCACATCTATATAGTCACAAAATACCGTTTAATTATTTATTAAGCTTTAATACCATGATAGGAAATAGGGTGAGAGATCCTTACTTGTTTCGGGGTCTAAAATCGACTCTACAGTGTGCCTACAGGCTGTCCCTAATTTCTCTGAATTTTTTTTGGAAAACTGAAACGCACTACCGGTACCTGCACGTGTCCCAAAAAATTCCAAATCAAACCTATGGCCCCTTTCGGCCAATATCGAAATTTCGGCACGGCGGCGATCCGCCTCGGGTTGGCCGTTTTCGACCGAATTCGGCCAAACTTGCATTGGTCCCTGTGATAAAACAACCCTAGGGCCCTCAGTGGGCCAAAAAATTACGAAAAACTAAGACTTACCGGCGGTGGTGCTCTTCGGGTGCGGTGGCTCATCCGGCGTGAGTCGCATTTTGATGTTTGGTTCCGATCAACCTGTAGAGAAAAGAACGGTAATTACAGTGGTATAAAATTTGCATCGAACGGAGGCCAGGAAGGACCTCATCGAAGGCAAAAATAAAGGGGAGTCGCGGCAGCGCCGCCGGACTTCGGCGGGGTTTTTCGACCGATTGGTCGGTGGTTTGGCTCTGGTTTGGCCATAGGCGGATTCAGTATCGAAAAACGAGCTAGGGAGAGAAAATCTACCTCGATTGGCGGTCGAAAACTTCTCCGGTGCGGCAGCGGCCGGCTCATCCGGCGAGGCACTAGCGGTTAGGGTTTTGTGGTCAGGTGTGGGTGGACTTATTTATACCCTTTGCCTTTTAATCTCAACCGTCTATAAAGATTAAATCTGGACCGTCCGATCGCGATTTAATTAGGATTAAATCTGGACCGTCCATCGCGATGCAATCTGGGCCGTGCGTGCCTGATTGAATCTGGGACGTCCGTGCGCGTGAAATCTGGGCTGTCCGTGCGCACGTTTGATCTTGGCCATCCGTGCGCGCGGGAACAGATCTGGGCCGTCCGATTGCGCGCACGCTGATCGCCCATGTGGCCCGTCCCGTGTCAGCGTTTTCTTGCCACGCGGGCTGTCCTGGTTGGCTGGGACTGCTGATCGGGCTACTGACGTGGCACAACTTTTCTAAATTGCGTTTTGACCTCCGGTTTCCAATTTTCTTTTCAAAAACACCCCTAGAATCCAAATTTTCACCCCTTTTTTCCAAAATCAATTTCAATTAAATCCAAATAATATTTTTACCCAATTTTATCATTATTATTATTTTTATTTTCATTAAATTAAATTAAATTAAATCAAATTAAAATCTTATAAATTAAATATATAAAAAATTAAACTAAAAATTTAAATACAAAAATAAAAATAAAAATAAAAAAAATATTTGAGTGTTACAACTCTCCCCCCTTAAAGAAATTTGGTCCCCCAAATTTGCCTCTTACTCTTGGTTGAACAAATGGGGATACTGGGTTCTAAAATCTGATTCTAACTCCCAGGTAGCCTCCCTGAGCGTGTGGTTCTGCCACACGACCTTTACAAATGATATTTTTCAATTGCGGAGTATCCTACTCTTTCGGTCTGTGATACCGACTGGTACTTCTTCATAAGACAAGTCCTCTTGGAGTGAAAGCGGTTCATAAGCCAAGACATGAGAAGGGTCCAGGTTGTACTTACGTAGCATGGGTACGTGGAACACGTTGTGGACTCTGGAGAGCTCTGGAGGCAGTGCTAGTCTGTAGGCAGCAGTACTAATCTTGTCTAAGATTTCAAAAGGTCCGATAAATCGGGAGTTTAATTTTTTTCTCCTGCCAAACCTACTAATTCTCTTGAAATGAGTGACCTTAAGAAACACCCGGTCGCCTTTCTCAAACGTTAGGTCCCTCGAATTCAATTCAGTGGGATCTTTCATTCACATTTTTTTCCACCAAGAACGTTTTATAAAACTCTTGGACCCTCGAATTTGGAGATCCTACTTTCACGCAATTCACAGGGTTCAACAAGCAATCGATATTTCACGATCAAGGGTGTAGTACTATTTGTAGTAGTGGTCCTTATATATCGTATTAACAATTGGAATATGGTCGAAAGAAAAAATCTCTATTTGACAGGGCTTCTTCCTATCCCTATGAATTCCATTGGACCCAGAAATGATAGACCGGGTGTGTGTCCCAGATGACAGTGAGTTAAAAAGAGACATCATGATGGAGTCCCATAGCTCGAAGTTTGTCATGCATCTAGGAAGCACCAAAATGTACCAAAGCATGCGACCTTGGTTTTGGTGGAATGGGATGAAGAGAGACGTAACCGACTTTATATCTAAATGTTTGGTATGTCAGCAGGTCAAGGCAGAGCATCAGCGCCCAGGTGGGTTACTTCAGCCCTTACCGATCCCGGAGTGGAAGTGGGAACATATCACCATGGACTTCGTATCGGGGCTACCCAAGTCACGTTCAGGACATGATGCCATATGTGTAATTATTGACCGACTTACCAAGTCTTTCCACTTCCTAGCCATCAGGATGACCGATTCCTTGGACAAGTTGGCAAGAATGTATATCTGGGAGATAGTCAGATTGCATGGAGTTCTAGTGACAGTAGTATCCGACAGGGATCCCAGGTTCACTTCTCAATTTTGGAGTAGCTTTCAGCAAGCTATGGGAACAAAGCTGTCTCTTAGTACTGCCTTCCATCCCCAGACTAATGGACAATCAGAAAGGACGATTCGTACACTTGAAGATATGCTCCGAGTTTGTATCCTGGACTTTGGGGGCCATTGGGACAATCATCTACCCTTGATAGAGTTTACCTACAACAACAGCTACCAAGTAAGCATCGGCATGGCTCCATATGAGGCGTTATATGGGCACCCTTGCAGATCACCGATTTGTTGAGAGGAAGTGGGCGATTAAAGATTGTTTGGCCCGGAGTTGGTAGAGGAGACCACGTCCAAAATAGTTAAAATCAGAAAGAACATTCAGACAGCTCAGAGTAGGCAGCCGTCTTCCTGCGGAACGGGCTCGGGAACCACGTCTTCCTGATCTGAAATGGTTAAGTAAGGAATGAGCTACACTAGCCCGGTAAAGACATCAAACTATCTCACTGCCACAGGAATAAAGGTTGGTAGAAAACAAAAACAACCAATGGAGCATAATTTATAACAAACTCATTTATTAACATAAAAACCTTTATTGTCCACTTACCTCGGTGAGATTCATGAAAATAGCCTATGAAAACAATAACCTTATAATATCATGAAATCATACACACTTTATAACATACACATATCATACATTTACAATTCAATCATCAGAAAACATATTTCCTCTTTTACCAGCCTACTAGTATCCATGGGGATCCATAAGGGGTCCCCGCTACACGTGAACCATTAACATTTACAACCTGATTCCATGGCCGTCCCGCTACCCCGTCCGGTATGGGCGCCAAAATCATGAACCTCAATACCCCATCCGGTATGAGGGTGAAACGGGCCGTCCTCATACCCCGTCCGATGTGGGCGCCAAAATACATAAGATCTCCATACCCCGTCTGGTATGAGAGACCACGTTCCCGGTAGGATTCCCTACTGACCCGGTCCGTCCACCATCTCCCAGGATATCAAGTCAGGCTGTTCACATTATCCACTCATCAATTCACATAACCTTTTTGCCCTTTTTCTTGGTCTCACTCATTCAATCATACACAAACATGTAAACCAGTAATTGACACCAAACAAGACAACACAGTATCGGATTCACCATAATACCAACCATAATAAAAGAAACCATAATTCATGCATACGAGACCATAAAATGAATACATCAAACATCATGTTGTATTTAATACTGAAAAATAAATCAAAGACAACTGACCAACAATGTACCAGATTCGGGCTCCATTGGTAACCTTAATCAATTTCACATCTATAAAGTCACAAAATACCGTTTAATTATTTATTAAGCTTTAATACCGTGATAAGAAATAGAGTGAGAGATCCTTACTTGTTTCGGGGTCTGAAATGGACTCTATAGTGCGCCTACGGGCTGTCCCTAATTTTCCTGAATTTTTTAAGGAAAACTGAAACGCACTACCGTTACTTGCACATGTCTCTAAAAATCCCAAATCAAACCTAGGGCCCCTTTCGGTCAATATCAAAATTCTGGCACGGCGGCTCCGCCGTGCTCCGGCGACGGCGATGCCGCTTACATCGGCAATCCGCCTCGGGTTGGCTATTTTCAGCCGAATTCGGCTAAACTTGCATTGGTCCCTGCGATAAAACAACCCTAGGGCTCTCGGTGGGCCAAAAAATCACGAAAAACTGAGACTTACCGACGGCGGTGCTCTTCGGGTGCGGCGACTCCTCCGGCGTGAGTCGCGTTTTGATGTTTGGCTCTGATCAACCTGTAGAGAAAAGAACGGTGATCACAGTGGTATAAAATTTGCATCGAACGGAGGTCGGGAAGGGCCTCATCAGAGGCAAAAACAGAGGGGAGTCGCGGCAGTGCCGCCGGACTTCGGTGGGGTTTTTCGGCCGATTGGTCGATGGTTTGGCTCCGGTTTAGCCATAGGTGGATTCAGCATCGAAAAACGAGCCAGAGAGAGAAAATTTTCCTCGATTGGTGGTCGGAAACTTCTCTGGTGCGGCGTCGGGTGGCGGCGGCCGGCTCCTCCGGCGTCTGGTTCTTCTTCTCCGGCGAGGCACTGGCGGCTAAGGTTTTGTGGCCAGGTGCGGGTAGGGTTATTTATACCCTTTTTCTTTTAATCTCAACCGTCCATCAAGATTAAATCTAGACTGTCCAATCGCGATTTAATTAAGATTAAATCTGAGCCGTCCATCGCGATGCAATTTGGGCCGTCCGTGCCTGATTGAATCTGGACCGTCCGTATGCGTGAAATCTGGGCCGTCCGTGCGCGCGGGAATGGATCTGGGTCATCTGATCGCGCGCATGCGGATCACCCACGTGGCCCGTCCCGTGTCAGCGTTTCCTTGCCACGCGGCGTGTCCTGATTGGCCGGAGCTACTGACGTGGCACAACTTTTTTAAATTACGTTTTGACCCCCGATTTTCAATTTTCTTTTCAAAAACACCCATAGAATCCAAATTTTCACCTATTTTTTCCAAAATCAATTTCAATTAAATCCAAATAATATTTTTACCCAATTTTATCATTATTATTATTTTTATTTTCATTAAATTAAATTAAATTAAATTAAAATCTTATAAATTAAATATATAAAAAATTAAACTAAAAATTCAAATACAAAAATAAAAATTAAAAAAAAAATATTTGGGTGTTACATCTATTTGAAATTTAATAAATTCGAAATCACCATCAAGTTTTTATTTGATTGATTATTATTATTATTATTATTTTACATGTGCCTGCCGACTTCATATGTGTGTGTGTATATATATATATATATATATATATATATACATGTATCATTTACAAGGTACGGACTAATATAAAACAAGTGTCCATCTTATAATTATTGCTACACCAGCTGCATGTACTTCCACACCATACGTTTATTTTCTTTATTTTTTTTTCTTTATTTTAGTCGACTATAGTATGGTTTTTATACATGGAGATCAAAATTATTTTCAAACTAATTTTTAAATATGCATTTTCTTTAAAAATAAATATAATGTATTTTAAAAATTTGTTCTCAAATAATTACATAAAAGCCTCGTATATTTTGCTAACAAACAGCCTTTTAAACCCAACAAAAAAAAAATGTTAAATTTTGAGAATTATCAGAATATTTATGAATATAATAATTAGAGAAAATTAATGGAATAAGGCATTTAAGGGTATGTATATAAGTAGGGAGTTTGAATTCTCCTCAAATAAATAATTTACATATATAATAAATAATAAATAGAGAATAAATCATTAACAATAGATATGATTTAAAATTTAGAAAATTTCTTTGATAGATGACACTATATATCTATATATATATATATGTACCATATTTAATTTTTAAAATAAGTATATAAACAACTAAAAAAAGTTATTAAAAAATAAATAAAACAATGTAGTTTCGATTGGCGCGCCCATCACGAATATCCTATTTTAATTGAAACTAAAAGAACAATGTATTAAATATATTCATATAAGAGAAAAATAAATTTAGGCGAGTTAAAAAATATAGTATATGATATGTAATAAATTCGAATTATATCTTATTTTAATTGAAACTGAAAAATATATTGACGTGTTCAAGTATTCATAGAAAGGCGAATTGAACTGTATATATAGGTATATAAAAAAATTCAATATTCATTAATATAACATGAACATATATAGACCAATAAAATAATGCATATCATGAATCTTACGAGTTAGATTCCACGAATTGATGGGTAAGAAATCAAGTTGTGGGCATTCCCATTCCTTATTTTCTGCTTATCCATAAGAAATTAATAAGATCAAAAAAAAAATGAAATGAACAAATTTTTAAAATCAATCAAACAAGAGTTTCTACAAGACTCCAAACCAGTTGAATTGTGTATGGCTATCATGAAGGTCGTGTTCAAAAAATTAGTTCATCTAAATGATAAGAAACATAATATTATTGCCTTTTATATCTAAAGAAATCATAGATTTGATGTAGTTTGAATTTTGGTAATATTTATCTATATTTTAGATAGTTTATATTTATTCTATAGGGTATTTTTGTATATCTTGAGAATATTTTGTATTTATCTTGTGAAATCTAAAGAGATTCTTTTTGTTTGAGAAAGTTATGTTGGTCTCTTTATAAATAGGTTTGCTAACTCATTGGTGACGTACACTCATTTGGTTGTAGTAGAATATTTTCTTATTGATCTTACTCGTGGATATAGATACACTACCGAATCACGTTAAAATCTTATATTCTTTTCTTTCTACTTTTACTTTGTTAAGATTATGCATAGTTGAGGAATTTATCTCTTCAACAAATGGTATCAAAGCTCGGGTTTAAGATAAAGTCATATCAAAGAGAGAGAAAGATCATACCAACAAAGGAAAGCGACGGCGACAGTACAGATCGACAATGACGACGGCTGTTCAAAAAAGAGTAACTACAATGTGAAGGAGAGAAGCCATATCTATTAGTGTGCCGCTCAAAGAACACAACCAGACTTGCACTTGATCGTGACACCAGAAGGTCGTGCGATGGGCAGAAGACCGAATTACGACCGCGGGCATCTGGAACAAGAACAGATGGTCACAAACAGAGGAGACGAACAATTTTCAACTCCACATGGGGAAACATCGAGAATCATACGCGAAAAAAATAAATCGCCTCAAGAAAAGAAAATATGATCAACACGATTAGTTTTGTAAGTGAAAGAAGGTCGGATCTGACCGGATCTAATCGGAGAAGAAGAACCAAACGTAGTGGTCGATGGTTGCGTGAAGTCAGATCTGCAGTGCTGTTGGCCATTTTCGGATGTGTTTTCACCATATTCGTGCCGAATCTGACGAGTCAGCATCTTTTGTGTGTTTTTCAAATTTTTGGTGGTGGCGAGTGGCGGTCGACGATGGCAAGTAGCAGTGGGCGGCAAGTGGCAGACGGGGACGGTGCGTAAAGCTTCGACAGCAGTGCGTGAAGCTTTGGCAGCAGCGTGTGTGGAAGTGCAAGGAGTCGCGTGAGATTCTGACAGTTGCACACGGTGGTGTTTTCTTAGCAATGGTGCTTCCTCGTGCGTGGTTTTTTATTTTCTAACAGTTATATTTCTCTCTGTTTAATTTTTGTTCACCATTTAGGAATTCAAGGTGATATCCATAAAGTATAAGATAAATAAGTTTAATAGTTGACCAAATTTCAGTTTGTAAAAAATTATAATGAGATCGTTCCTGGTCTTACAAGGTTTATGAGAGACAATTAAAGAAAGATATCCTGAGAGTATGAGAGAGTCAAAAAAGACAAATCTATAGGATATAACATTATGTACAATTTTTATGAGTGTGAATGACAATGTTCTGCGGAAAATTGCCATAAAGATTTTAATTTTAGTTGCATGGAAAAAACTAGAAAAATTATATTATATAAATCGTTGACGAACCGGATTTATATGAACAAAATGTTGCACAATGTGAGAATGAGCGAATGTACGCTCATTAAACAACATCTTGATAAGTTTAATTCTATAATTATGAACCTGAATAACATAGACATTAAGATTGAAAATGAGAATCAAACATTAATTGTATTATATTCATTATCATCTTCTTATGAGACTTTTGTTGATAGTTTATCGTATAAAAAAGTTAGTATTTTACTAGATGATATTAGCAATGCATTAAAATAAATAAAAAATAAAAAAAAAACTTTCCAGAGTATGTAACAGAAGGAGAAGATTTGGTAAGCAGGGGAAAAGCACAGAGAATGAGCATATCAAAATCTAAAGGTAAAAGGGAAACTGTTTTGAGGTATAGAGAATGGTCATCTTAAGAAAGATTGTCCTAGATTGAAGAGAGGAAAAGAGCAAGAGATTTCTACTAATATAGTCAACATGAATAATTTTGATGATAGTAATAGTAGTGTTTTGAATTCTTGAGTTCTATTAGTGATAGTAGTGTTTGTTATTTACAAACAAATGAGTGATATTGTATATATAAGAGATAACAGTTCGTTATCTATAGCTGAAATTGATAATATCATATTAAAAATATTTGACGATATCATCACTGAATGTTGGTATAGTCTTTAGATGAAGAGGAAGCCGATTTCTCTTTCTACATTGGTGACTCGAGGTTATAACTATCATACAGAAAACGACACTTTTAAAGTATCTAAAAGTTAAAAGATCCTCATAAAAAGTAGTTTGAAATCTATATTATATGTTATTTAGGGGAGTGTAGTTTCAAGAGAAACTGTTGTAGCATCATAAAACAGAAACCAGAATCATTTGTGGCATCTGCGTTTGGGTCATATGAGTGACAAGGGGTTATTTATTTTGAGCATACAGAGTTTGTTAAATGGCTATAAAGAAGGAGTCATGAGTTTCTGTGAACACTGTGTGTTTGGCAAGCAAACTATAGTGAAGTTCAACAAAAAAGCAGTACACAAGACCAAAAGTAAGTTAGAGTATGTTCATTCTAACTTATTGATTCCATACAAAGTTTATTCCAGAAGTAATGTCAAGTATTTTATGACATTAATTGACGATTACTCTAAGAATATATGAGTATATTTTATAAAATCCAATACAGAGGCATTTTTAACATTTGTTAGATAGAAGATCATGATTGAGAAGCAGACAGAGAATAAGATCAAGTTTCTTAAGACTGACAATGGATTGAAATTTTGCAATTATATTTTTGATGATTTCTATAATACAGAAGGTATAGTGAGACATCACACTTGTGTTGGGATACTGCAATAGAATAAAGTTGCAGAACGCATAAATAACATGATTTATGATGGCATGAAACCTGTTGTCTCATTCAAGTTTGAGATATGAATTTTGGGCTAAGAATTTTGAACATTGATTGTTTCTTAATTAATAGATCTCCATACGCAAGTATTGAGGGTAAACCTCCTTTTGAGGTATGATCTGGATCACTTGCTGATTACTCTCGGCTGAAGATGTTTAGTTATCCTGCTTATGCTCATGTTTGGAATTCTAAACTTGAGCCAAGGATAAAGAAATGCGTATTTATGAGGTATGTATTTGGAGTGAAAGATTAAAGGTTGTGGTGTAGTGATCCTAAGTCTTTGGGGTTAATTATCAGCAAAGATATAAAATTTAATGAGTATGTTTCACTAAACAGTTAGAAAAGGAAGACAATAACAAAATTAAATTATAGTGTTAGAGAACAAATAGAGTTAGAAATTTAGTTCGATAGTCTAGAGAATGAAGTGCAAGATCTTAATCAAGAATGCGATAATGCACCTAATCAACAACAACCATATAATATTGCAACAGGTAGGGAAAGAAGATAGATTAGACAACCACAAAGGTATGAAAATCTAGTTACATATAACTTGTCAGGTGCAGGGACAGTTGATTTACATGAATCGGGGAGTTCATATGCATATCAGATGATCGATATTATGTGTAAAGAACTTGATGGCAGTTGTTACTTTGTTCAGGGATCAGATAGCAAGTTTAGGCGCGACTTAGAGTTGATTGGAGTATGTGATACTCAATAGCACCTCAGTGGGAGCATATTGCTAAGACAGTGCGACAAGATGATTAGTTTCTTTGATGATATAAGAAATTCAAGCCAAGGGAAAGATTTGTTGATGTGGCTTGAATTTTGGTAATATTTGTCTATATTCTAGTATATAGTTTATATTTATCGTAATTGGTTTGTATATTTTGGGGTATTTTATATTTATTTTGGGAAGTATTTAATGTATATCCTAAAAAAAATTTGTTTGAGAAAAATTCTACTAGTCTCTCTATAAATAGGTTTATTAATCTATTGGTGATGTAATCCCATTTAATTATAATGGAATACTTTCTTATCAGTCTTACTCGTAGATGTAGGCACACTAACCAACCACGTTAAAATCTTGTGTTCTTTTCTTTCTACCTTTACTTTGTTAAAATTTTATATAGTGCAGGGATTTATTCCCCCAACAAGTAGTATAAGAGCTCGAGTTTGAGACAGAGTCAGATCAGAGAGAGATAGAGAGATCAGATCGGTAGTGACGGTGGCAGTTCAAAGAGGAACATATGTAGTGTAAAGGAGAGAAGCCATATCTATTAATGTGCCGTTTGGAAAACATAACCAGACCCGCACCCGACCATGGTACCAGAAGGTTGTGCAATGGGTAGAAGACCAAGTTGTGATTGACAACGTCTAGAATAAGAATGACACGGTCGAAAGTGGAGGAGATGAATCGTTTTCGGTTCCACGTGCGAAAGATATCCAGTGAAAAAAAGTAAATCGTTGTCAAGAGAAAAAGATCCGATCAACGTGACTAGTTCTGTGAGTGGAACAATGCCTGATCTAACAGGATCTAGCTGGAGAAAGCGAATTAGATGCGGTGGCCGACGATTGTGTGAAGTCAACATTGTTGGCCATTTTCGAGCGCATTTTCACCACATTAGTGCCGGATCTGGCAAGTTGGCATCTTCTGTGTGTTTTTCGATAATTTCTAGTGGCAGTGAGTGGCAGCCGACGATGATGCGTAAAGCTTAGGCGGCCCTCGCGTGTGGCGGCACGTGGAGACGCGTGAGACTCTGACAGTTGAGTGTTAAATGTCAAATACATATATGTTTAACAATGTTGAACACTTGGAAGAAAGCCAACAGATAATTCTAGTAAAGAGTATTGAAGGTCAAATATAAGAAATGTCCAATAGTGTTAAGTACTTGAGAGAAGTCTAACACATTCCAAAAAATGGCATTGAAGGCTAAGTGCAAAAAATGTGCTGGAGGTTCTCCCTTTCCAAAAAAACGTAATTAGAATAATGGATTTACTAGGGTTTTCCAACTTTGAGAACATTTCTCCCAAGGATAATTTGGTGATCAAGATGCCATGGCTCTTCCTCTCAAAGTCATAATTTGATGACAAAGTATCATGGCTCTCCATCTAAGACTCTCTAATCCATATAATGATTAAATATAATATATATACATATATATATATATGTTTATGGTTCACTCCTTATTTTCAATCCCATTTCTCCTTGCCATACTATTTTCACAATTTCCATGGAAGTATTTGCATTAAAAAAGTCTTTTTCATAATTTTGATTCTTCTCCATCTCTTCTTTGACTCTAAGCTACGAAGACAATACAAAAGTTAGGAAGATTCATGTAGCACCCGGAAAGGAGGAGGAAAAAAAAAAAAAAAAAAAGGGGGGGGCCACGTCAGCAGGCCCGGTCAGCAGTCCCGGCCAACCGGGGCCTGCCACGTGGCAAGATCGCGTCACTCCAAAAGGAGCCACGTTGGCGATCCGCGTGGGTGCGATCTGACGGCCCAGATCAATCGCGCGATCGGACGGTCCAGATTCAAACGCACGGACGGCCCAGATTCAATCAAAAACGAACGGCCCAGATTAAAACGAAATGAACGGCTGTGATCAAAAGGCAATGGGTTATAAATAGAACCCCCACACCAGACCACAAACCCTAGCCGCCAGCCGCTCGCCGGAGAAGACGAACCAGAGGCCGACCGCCGCCACCCGCCGCCACTCGCCGCCGCACCGGGGAAATTTCCGACCGCCGATCGAGGTAAATTTCATACCCCCGACTCGTTTTTCCCCACTGATTCCTCCTATGGCCAAATCGAAGCCGAAATCCCGGCCAAACGGCCGGAATACGCGGCCGAAGCCCAGCGGCACTGTCGCGCCCCCTCTCGGTTTTTGCCTCCGACGAGGCCCTTCCCGGCCTCCGTTCGATGCAATTTTTATATCACCGTGATCACCATTCTTTTCTCTACAGGTTGACCGAAGCCAAATCACCAAAACACGAACCTCGCCGGAGAGTCGCCGTACCCGAGAGCGCCGCCGCCGGTAAGCTCCGCTTTTCCGTGATTTTTTGGCCCCCCGAGGGCCCTAGGGTTGTTTTCTGACAAGGACCAATGCGAGTGTGGCCGAATTCGGCCAAAAACGGCCGAAAACAGTCAACCCGAGGCGACTCGCCGCCGCCAGCGGCGGCGCCGTCGCCGGAGCACGGCGGAGCCGCCGTGCCGGAGTTGCGATTTGGGCCGAAAGAGGCCCTGGGCCTAATTTGGATTTTTTTTGGAACACGTGCAGGTACTGTTAGTGTGTTTCAGTTCTCCGGAAAAAATTCAGGGAAAATTAGGGACAGCCTGCAGGCGCACTGTGAATCGTATTCGGATCCCGAAAACAAGTAAGGACCCCTCACCCTATTTCCTATCACGGTATTAAAGTTCAAAATGATAAAACGGTATTTCTTGAATTAACGCATGTGTGAAATTGCTTAAGGTAGCTAATGGAGCCCGAGTCTAGTGTGATTGGTGGTTTACTGTTATTTGGCCTGTTTACAGCTTTAAATGCAAAATGAGGTTTGATGTGTTTATTTTACAGATTTGTGTGCATTTACTACGTTTTTATTAATCATGGGTTGGATGACTGAAAAACCGATACTGTATGTTGTCTGTTCGGCATGAATTACGATTTGCTTGTTTAAATGTGAATTGATGATGCTTATTGAGGAAAAGGGAAATGAAACATTGTGTAGACTGATAATTGTGTGATGGGGTCAGCCTGACTAGATATCCTGGGAGATGGTGGACGGACCGGGTCCGTAGGGAACCCTACCAGGATTGTGGTCTCACATGCCGGACGGGGCATGGAGGTCTTATGGTTTTGGCGCCCATACCGGACGGGGTATGGGGACGGCCCGTTTCACCCTCATACCGGACGGGGTATTGAGGTTTATGGTTTTGGCGCCCATACCGGACGGGGTATGGGGACGGCCCTGGAAACTGATTATGGATGTTAAAGGTTAACGGGTAGCGGGACCCCTAGGGACCCCCATGGATACTAGTAGGCTGGTAAATGAGAAAAGGATATGTTGTATAATGATTGAATTACAAAAGGCGTGATAAGTGCTATGTTTTACAGCTTATATTATTCCATGATTGTGATAATGTTATTATTTTTCTTATATTGTTTTCATAAATTCCACCGAGGTAAGTGGATGGTAAAGGTTTTCATGTTAATAAACGAGTTTATTGTAAATTATGCTCCATTGGTCTTTTTGTGGTTTTCTACCCATCTTTATCTCCGTGACGGTGAGATATCGTGATGTTCTTACTGGGCTAGTGTAGCTCACTCCTTAATTAACCATTTCAGATCAGGAAGACATGGTTCCCGAGCCCGTTCCGCAGGAGGACGACGAAGGGGATGCCTAGAGACTCTGTAGTCATACGCATAGTTTATTTTCGAGTTTTCTTTCTTAGTTAGTTTAACCTTTTATATTTTAAGTTCGTTTTTTTGGTTTTTTCGTGTAAGGGATGTTAACTGAAATTTTGATCTCGCTTCCGCATTCGATATATTTAAATGCTCATTTCTTTTTTAATATTTTCCGGGGCCGTTACAGTTGGTATCAGAGCCGCGTTTCCTCGGACCCATCCCTTACACAATAGTGTCTTAGATAAATACTCACCGATATATCGTTACTCAATCATTCCTTATGAATGCAAGTACACGGGAATGAGGAGAGGAAGGCCCCCACTAAACCGAGCGGCTCAGGATAATTCACTTCGGGAGAATCTTGACAGACTGTATGAGATGGTGGAGGCTCACGTAGCTGCCCAGCGAAGGCAAGAGGAGAGAAGGGAGTTACCCGGACCTCCTCCGCTAGCGCAGGTTGAGCCCCCGCTACAGCAGGCTGATCCCGAGCCACCCCGGCAGGAGCCTGTTCCTCCACAGTACCACCCGGCGCCACAGCCGCGGTACGACCCTGTACCACAGCCACGGTACCAGCAGGCGCCGCCACAGCACATTCCAGTACCCCCACCACATCAGCAGGTTCCACCACAAGGTCCCCCAGTTCACCCTCAGCCGGTCCCAGTCCCTCTACCCCGGGACCCTGCTCCTTCCTTGATCGACCCCGGCTTCATAGAGAGGTACAAGAGACTGAACCCTTCTACCTTCTCAGGGGGATCCTCGTTCGAAGAAGCCCAATACTGGCTGGCAGAGACTGAGAGAGCTTTCGAGACCTTGGGAGTAATTCCTAAGCAGAGGACTGCCATTGCCTCCTACATGCTGGTAGGGGAAGCGGTACGCTGGTGGGAGCTCAAGCGGGCCACCCTGCCTGTACCAGTTACTTGGGAGCAGTTCCTAGCGGCCTTCCATGCGGAGTATCTCCCTAAACACATCCAACATTTAAAGGAATTGGGATTTGCTCAATTGGTCCAGGGTAATATGATAGTGTCGGAGTATGCCCACAAGTTCCTGGAGCTGGGCCGACATGCCCCGGAGACATTGTTGGATGAGGGCCGAAAGGCCAGGAAATTCCAGTGGGGCCTCCGCCCGGCGATCAGACAGCACTTATTGGTGATGGAGCTCGAGACATATTCGGCAGTCCTGGCAAAGGCGCAGATCATAGAAAGGAGCTTCGACACCCGCCCTCAGCTAGCGGGAAGTTCCCGACCCTCAGCCCCGCTCCGCAGGCCAGCGCCTACCATGCCTGTCCAACCCAGTAAGAGGCCCAGGCCTGCCGTTCAGGCTCCTCCTCAGGCTATGGGGGCAGCACGTGGGAAGATCTGCCAGCACTGCGGCAGGGATCACGGGGACCGACCCTGCTACCGCCTCAACGACACCTGTCGCATATGCGGTAGTGCCCAGCACTATGCAAGGAAATGCCCCAGGAACCAGAATCAGAGAAGGCCTCCAATCCAGGGCAGAGTTTACAATCTTACCCAGAAGGATGCCGACGCAGACCCGGACGTGGTACATGGTAAACCCAAGAAAGAAGTTTGTATCCAAGAGATTCCAGTAGTCCGAGACTTTCCAGACGTATTTCCGGATGAACTGTCCGGTCTACCAAGGGACAGGGAGGTCGAGTTCACCATAGACTTATAGCCAGGAACCCAACCCATCTCGGTAGCTCCTTACCGAATGAGCCGCATCGAAATGGAAGAGCTAAGGAAACAAATCACTGAGCTACAAAACAGTGGCTTCATTAGACACAGCATTTCCCCATGGGGTGCCGGGGTTACTTTTACAAGGAAAGGAGATGGAACGTTGAGACTGTGTATTGATTATAGAAGGATAAACAAGGTAACAATTAAAAACAAGTACCCTCTCCCCCGGATTGATGACCTTTTCGATCAGTTGCAGGGTGCACAGGTCTTTTCTAAAATAGATCTACGATCAGGTTACCATCAGGTAAAAGTGAGAGCAGAAGACATCCGCAAGACGGCATTCCGAACCAGGTACGGACACTATGAGTTCCTGGTTATGCCGTTTGGGCTAACCAACGCCCCGGCCATCTTTATGGATCTAATGAACAGAATCTTCAGAGAGTTTTTGGATAAATTTGTCATCGTGTTCATCGATGATATCTTAGTCTACTCAAAAAGTAGAGAAGAACATGCTCATCATCTTGCCCAAGTCCTCCAGGTACTCAGGGAAAAGAAGTTGTATGCAAAGTTGAGCAAGTGTGGATTTTGGCTCGAGCAAACCGCCTTCCTAGGACATGTTATATCGAAGGAAGGGGTGTCGGTGAACCCCGAAAAGGTTGAAGCGGTACTTGGTTGGGAAAGGCTGACAACAGTTAAGGAAATTCGCAGTTTCCTAGGGATGGCGGGTTATTACCGCCGGTTTGTCGAAGGGTTCTCCAGTCTAGCGGCCCCTCTAACCCGACTCACAAAGAAGAATGCAAAGTTTGATTGGAATGAGAACTGCGAAAGGAGTTTTTCCGAATTGAAGAAGCGACTGACTACTGCACCCGTGCTGGCTCTACCGAGTGGATCAGGAGGGTATACAGTCTATAGTGATGCCTCCTATCTGGGCCTGGGTTGTGTCCTGATGCAGCATGGAAAGGTTATAGCATATGGGTCTAGACAGCTAAAGAATCATGAGAAGAACTATCCTACCCATGACTTGGAGCTTGCCGCAATCATACACGCCTTGAAAATCTGGCGCCATTATTTGTATGGAGAGACCTTTCAGATCTACACCGATCATAAGAGTTTGAAGCACATCTTCACTCAGAAGGATCTCAACATGCGTCAGAGAATGTGGATGGAACTCCTCAAGGACTATGATTGTGACATCCTATACCATCCAGGTAAGGGCAACGTAGTAGCCGATGCCCTCAGTAGGAAGAGTGCAGGCACCCTAGCCCATCTGATGGTTTCGGAATGCAGGTCCATTGGGGCTACGCAGCAGGTTCGACTGCAAGATCTGAAGAGGGCCACATGTTTGAGCCACCTAGCAGCCCAACCCGAGTTAATCCAAAGAATAAAAGAAGCCCAGTCAATCGACCCCGCCCTAGTAAACCGCAAGAAGGATGCAGAACAGGGAGTGAACTCAGAATTTCAGATCTCTGCCGATGGATTGATTCGTTTCAAGGACAGAATGTGTGTCCCAGACGACAATGAATTAAAAAGAGACATCATGACAGAGTCCCATAGTTCAAGGTTCGCCATGCATCCAGGAAGTACAAAAATGTACCAAACTATGCGACCCCGATTCTGGTGGAATGGGATGAAGAGAGATATAGCCGACTTTGTATCTAAGTGCTTGGTATGTCAGCAGGTCAAGGCAGAACATCAACGCCCAGGGGGGTTGCTTCAGCCTTTACCGATTCCAGAATGGAAGTGGGAACACATCACCATGGACTTCGTATCGGGACTACCCAAGGCACGATCGGGACACGATGCCATATGGGTAATTGTTGACCGACTCACTAAGTCTTCCCACTTCCTGGCCATCAGAATGACTGATTCGTTGGACAAGTTGGCAAGAATGTATGTCCGGGAAATAGTCAGACTGCATGGGGTCCCAGTAACAGTGGTATCCGACAGGGATCCCAGATTCACTTCTCAGTTTTGGAATAGTTTCCAGCAAGCTATGGGAACAAAGCTGTCCCTCAGTACTGCCTTCCACCCCCAAACCGATGGACAATCAGAGAGGACAATCCGTACGCTGTAGGATATGCTCCGAGCTTGTGTCCTTGACTCCGGAGGCCATTGGGACAACCATCTACCCCTAATAGAGTTTGCCTACAATAACAGTTACCAAGCAAGCATCGGCATGGCCCCATACGAGGCGCTATACGGGCGTCCGTGCAGGTCACCGATTTGTTGGGAGGAAGTGGGTGATAGAAGATTGTTTGGCCCGGATTTAGTGGAAGAAACCACATCCAAGATAGTTAAGATCAAGAAGAACATCCAGACAGCTCAGAGTAGGCAAAAGAGCTATGCTGATACCCGGAGGAGAGACCTGGCCTTTGAGAAAGGTGACCGTGTGTTTCTTAAAGTCACCCCCTTCAAGGGAATTAGTAGGTTCGGCAGAAGGGGAAAATTAAACCCCAGGTACATTGGACCCTTTGAAATCTTAGACAAGATTGGTACCACTGCCTACAGACTTGCACTGCCCCCTGAGCTCTCCCGGGTTCACAATGTGTTTCATGTATCTATGCTGCGCAAGTACAATCCGGACCCTTCTCATGTTGTGGCTCATGAACCGCTTTCACTCCGAGAGGACTTGTCTCATGAAGAAGTACCGGTCAGTATCACGGACCGAGAAAGCAGAATACTCCGTAACCGGAAAATATCATTTGTAAAAGTCTTGTGGCAGAACCACACGCCTAGGGAGGCGACTTGGGAGCTGGAATCAGAATTTAGGGCCCAATATCCTCATCTGTTTGATCAAGAGTAATGAGGCAAATTTGGGGACCAAATTTCTTTATGGGGGGGAGAGTTGTAGCACCCGGAAAGGAGGAGGAAAAAAAAAAAAAAAAAAAAAAAAAAAAGGGGGGGGCCACGTCAGCAGGCCCGGTCAGCAGTCCCGGCCAACCGGGGCCTGCCACGTGGCAAGATCGCGTCACTCCAAAAGGAGCCACGTTGGCGATCCGCGTGGGTGCGATCCGACGGCCCAGATCAATCGCGCGATCGGACGGTCCAGATTCAAACGCACGGACGGCCCAGATTCAATCAAAAACGAACGGCCCAGATTAAAACGAAATGAACGGCTGTGATCAAAAGGCAAGGGGTTATAAATAGAACCCCCACACCAGACCACAAACCCTAGCCGCCAGCCGCTCGCCGGAGAAGACGAACCAGAGGCCGACCGCCGCCACCCGCCGCCACTCGCCGCCGCACCGGGGAAATTTCCGACCGCTGATCGAGGTAAATTTCATACCCCCGACTCGTTTTTCCCCACTGATTCCTCCTATGGCCAAATCGAAGCCGAAATCCCGGCCAAACGGCCGGAATACGCGGCCGAAGCCCAGTGGCGCCGCCGCGCCCCCTTTCGGTTTTTGCCTCCGACGAGGCCCTTCCCGGCCTCCGTTCGATGCAATTTTTATATCACCGTGATCACCATTCTTTTCTCTACAGGTTGACCGAAGCCAAATCACCAAAACACGAACCTCGCCGGAGAGTCGCCGTACCCGAGAGCGCCGCCGCCGGTAAGCTCCGCTTTTCCGTGATTTTTTGGCCCCCCGAGGGCCCTAGGGTTGTTTTCTGACAAGGACCAATGCGAGTGTGGCCGAATTCGGCCAAAAACGGCCGAAAACAGTTAACCCGAGGCGACTCGCCGCCGCCAGCGGCGGCGCCGTCGCCGGAGCACGGCGGAGCCGCCGTGCCGGAGTTGCGATTTGGGCCGAAAGAGGCCCTGGGCCTAATTTGGATTTTTTTTGGAACACGTGCAGGTACTGTTAGTGTGTTTCAGTTCCCCGGAAAAAATTCAGGGAAAATTAGGGACAGCCTGCAGGCGCACTGTGAATCGTATTCGGATCCCGAAAACAAGTAAGGACCCCTCACCCTATTTCCTATCACGGTATTAAAGTTCAAAATGATAAAACGGTATTTCTTGAATTAACGCATGTGTGAAATTGCTTAAGGTAGCTAATGGAGCCCGAGTCTAGTGTGATTGGTGGTTTACTGTTATTTGGCCTGTTTACAGCTTTAAATGCAAAATGAGGTTTGATGTGTTTATTTTACAGATTTGTGTGCATTTACTACGTTTTTATTAATCATGGGTTGGATGACTGAAAAACCGATACTGTATGTTGTCTGTTCGGCATGAATTACGATTTGCTTGTTTAAATGTGAATTGATGATGCTTATTGAGGAAAAGGGAAATGAAACATTGTGTAGACTGATAATTGTGTGATGGGGTCAGCCTGACTAGATATCCTGGGAGATGGTGGACGGACCGGGTCCGTAGGGAACCCTACCGGGATTGTGGTCTCACATGCCGGACGGGGCATGGAGGTCTTATGGTTTTGGCGCCCATACCGGACGGGGTATGGGGACGGCTCGTTTCACCCTCATACCGGACGGGGTATTGAGGTTTATGGTTTTGGCGCCCATACCGGACGGGGTATGGGGACGGCCCTGGAAACTGATTATGGATGTTAAAGGTTAACGGGTAGCGGGACCCCTAGGGACCCCCATGGATACTAGTAGGCTGGTAAATGAGAAAATGATATGTTGTATAATGATTGAATTACAAAAGGCGTGATAAGTGCTATGTTTTACAGCTTATATTATTCCATGATTGTGATAATGTTATTATTTTTCTTATATTGTTTTCATAAATTCCACCGAGGTAAGTGGATGGTAAATGTTTTCATGTTAATAAACGAGTTTATTGTAAATTATGCTCCATTGGTCTTTTTGTGGTTTTCTACCCATCTTTATCTCCGTGACGGTGAGATATCGTGATGTTCTTACTGGGCTAGTGTAGCTCACTCCTTAATTAACCATTTCAGATCAGGAAGACATGGTTCCCGAGCCCGTTCCGCAGGAGGACGACGAAGGGGATGCCTAGAGACTCTGTAGTCATACGCATAGTTTATTTTCGAGTTTTCTTTCTTAGTTAGTTTAACCTTTTATATTTTAAGTTCGTTTTTTTGGTTTTTTCGTGTAAGGGATGTTAACTGAAATTTTGATCTCGCTTCCGCATTCGATATATTTAAATACTCATTTCTTTTTTAATATTTTCCGGGGCCGTTACAATTCAACTATAGTGGGAGCATTGAAGGATCATATAAACAAAAAATAAAATAAAAAAGAAGTAGTAAAATTTTTAATTTAAAAATTCTGAAAAATAGGAATAGAAGTAAATGGGTCATCCAAAATAAAAAATAAAAAATAAAAAGCTAAATCAAGTTTACTATAAATCAAATAATATTTATATATTTATTGATTTATAATTATGATGTTACTATAAATCAAATCAATTAAATACAAGTGTACGTGATTTCATTACTTTATTAAAATTTCTAGTTAGCATGTGAAATTCCGATTGTAGAAAATGACTTTTCCCCCATTTTATAAAAATAAATAAATAAAGGGCGTGATGATTCTCCTGATACGTGTGATGCGATTACCACAACATGATTTGGAGTCGTGACAAATGGACGGTGGATGATGATGTCAATTCGGTTTGGGCGCATCATTCACTAACATGATAATGATGGACTCGCAACAATTTGAGACACGGCTAATCCTTGTTTATAAATTTTGTATTTTAATTAATAAATAATAGAATACGATATATGTATATGTGTGTGTCTAATCGTAATGAAAGGGTTTGAAAGTTGCGCCTACAAATTTTGAATCATAAGCAACATTAAAGAAAAAAAAAAAACAATATATTTAGGTTAATTATCTTTGGAAAAAATAAATTTAATTTATGAAATTTATTTAAAAACCATAATTTAATTTAATTAATTTTTTTAAAAAAAATAAAAGGTAACTTATTAAAAATTTTAAATGAAATTAAAACAATATATATTTAACATTTAAATTATAATTTCGATTATTACTTGACATAAAAAAAGACACATATATAATTTTTTCATACTTTACACATAAATCAATACTTTAATATATATATATAAATAAATAAATAAATTCGATGCCCACAAAAATATTATTAATTATGATTTAACAATTATTAATTGGGCGGATGAAGACGTGTCCAGAAGACCCAGCAAAGATTTAATTAATTAATCAAAAAAGAAGAGGAAGAAGAAGAAGAAGGTGTCACGGGCAATGGGGTACTAACGGGAGAAGTCAACAAAATTTGTATTCATAGATTATTATTATTACTCCACTAAAAAACAACAAACAAGTACGGCAATTCTTTTTGTATAAAATAAATTTGTAAATTAAATATATGTGTATATATGTTTTTATCTCTACATACACATATATTTAATTTATTAAAAAAATTATATTATTAGTAAAAATTTATTTTTTAATAAATTTAATTTATATTTATATTTTAAATAGTAGTAAATTATTTTTAAAAAATTTTAATTCTGAACAACATATTTGTGTATAATTTAGATGGTATTGAATTGGGTTTAACTAAAAATTTGATGTCTATAATACAAAGTGCTTCAGTCAACAATTATAATCAAACTATATTTTTAATATGTTAAAATTAAAAATTACAATATACAATTTTTAAAAAATAAATTTAATTTTTATTAAAAATTTATGTCAAGTTTACCAAACATATAATCTCTACTTTTTTAAAAATAATACTACTTTTTATAATTAAATATTAATTCATTTTTTAATTAAATTTAAAACTCACCACACAAAAATTACGGTGGTTACAAATTCTCATTATATAAAACAACACGTGTGTTTTACATATGGACTTAAGTAAGCCACGTGTCTTTACTTGAGAGTGGTGGGTAGAAATTATACCAACTACATAATAATACTCTACGAAATACAGATTAATATTTGTGCTGCATGCAAGGAGATATGTATATATATATATATATATATATATCCCTTTTCACACATTATGTGAACATTACAAACTTATATAGGAAGATATTTGGACAAGCATGCGACAATTATGTAACTTTGGTCAAAAAATATCTTTAATATATACATATATGTAATGAATTTATAGGCTGTTTTGTTTACTTTTTTGGATATAAATCCATATATTATAATATTTAATTGCATAAATTGTACTCATATATTTAATTAATCTACAAAAAAAAACACATCTACTTTTATATGTATTAAAAAAATATTTAAAAAATAAGGAATTTGAGTTGAACATACAATTTATTTAGTCAATTTTTAAAATAAATATAACATATAATATCTTTATATTTATTTAATTAAATCAATAAATGCCGAAAATAAATGTAGAATAGCTTTTATACTAACACAAATAAATAAATGCATAAAAAAGTATTTAATTTTTTTGGAAATATAAAGTAAATTAAGGAAAAAATTTGTGAAACTCATAATTAGTCGGCGCCATATATACATTTCAAAAACATTAATTTATAAGATAATAACATCACGAAAAAAAGGACATTGACAATACATATCTTAGAAAAGACTCAAAGGACGTGATTGAATCATATATCACATATCTATAGCCACCTAAATTTTGTACTAACTGTTCGCATTACTTATTAGTTCAGTACAAATTATCTCCTTCTATTTTATTTACAATACTAATACTAAGTCCCATGAAATTAAGTTACATATTATTTCTTAGTTAAATGGTGTGTGTTTATATATTTATTATAATATGAGTGTTACGTAATTAATAAAATATATAAATTTTTATTTAAAATAAAAATTAATGAAAAGAGTTTCTCAAAAATGAAAATAAAAAAAAAATCCTCCAAATTGTTGCGAGAAAATTGTGAACATAAGATGTAAAGATATGCGAATTTATTGATCAAGAATCATATTGAACCACAAAAAATACATTATTTTAATAATTATATTATTTTAATAATTACAACACTTGATTGATTGAACGAGATGAAAATTTTAATTTATTAATATATTAATAAAATTAAATTAATTATAGTTTTAATAAAAATAAAATAAATATTTTATTTTAATTATATATATTTTTAATTCAAATAATCACTAATTCGTTTAAACCAAAAAAATAAAAATAAAAATTGATTTACCCAGTTCGGTTTGGTCGAGTTTTTTCCCGTATTCTAGAAAGATGTCGAAAAAATTAAAAAGAAAAACAAAAATAAAATATGTAAGGAGGATGAGGGAGAGCGTCTGATCAAAAAACACATGGGGACAGAACATTGATTCTGGGCCCACAAATTGCCAGATCAGACGACACGTGTCGTCGCAGATAAAAACAACAACATTGGAGACAAAAATTGTGACCCTGAACACAACATGACACAAACAAACAATGACACTTAGACTGGACTTGGTAGCCCACCAAACTCAAAAGTTTTGTTTTGATCTTATTGGGTTCTGTCGGGCCCATTTCTCTCCCTCCTGCCACGTGTCATCATTCTCGTGAACCAGCATTTATATATATATATATATATTTGGTTTTTGTGGGATATTTTTAACTTTAAAAAAAATTATCAAATAATATTTTGTTGTTTTACCCTCCAAGAATTGTACTTGTGGTTGAGGTTTTATGAGAAAATGTGTGATGGGGATGATGAACTGAAATAGGAAAGTGAAGAGACTTTAACTGTTGAAGTAATTAACTGTTAGCGGTTTCCTTTTACAGAATGTCCCTTACATTCTATCCACCACCTGCTACCTTCTTCTTTGTTTCCTCTTCTATTTTTTTTTTTTTAACTTACCCAAAATTAATTATTTGGTTTCCTAAATTTAACAATTCACCTATCTTCACTTCATACCAAACAACTAAAACAAAACATTACTTCCAAACAAGAAACAAAAACAACTAACCGTTACTCCTCCCTTGTTGTATGGGTAAGTAAATTAATGGAAGCAACAAATTATTTATAATTAGTTGAATGACGGGTATTCTTTTCATGTCGGTATAGTTTTGAACTGTGGGTAGTGCACGTCCCCGTCTATTATTATTAAAAAATTGTGTTATGCATATCTTTTTTTTTAATTTGTGTTATTATTAATGTGTATGTATTATTGAATTAATAAAATGTATGAATTTTTATTAAAATTTTGACGTAGAAAAAATTCATGATATAAACAATACAACAATACATGTTTTTTTAGGCCAATCATGTTTGTCTCTCTACATAGTAGATACAACTTTGATTTATTATAGGAGTTGTGTAATTTTCCTTTTGGTAGTTAAAGGTACCTAAAAATGCATTCTAATTATAAAAGAAGCTACAAAGTACTTATTAAGGTGCAAAACGTGTTTTGAAAAAAGTCTAAACTAATTTTATCATCAAAAAATGAAAATTTGTAAGACTAATTTTTTTTTTTTATAGTTTTAGTAGAAAACTTGAAGCTTATTTACCATATTTTTTTACAATACAAGGTCATATACATTTTAATATTATGCAAAATAAGAGTTGAAACTTAAATTTTTGACATAATTTAAAATTTATATAACAATTGGGTCAAAGCTCGTTAATTTTTTTTATTAATATATTAATATTAAACTCTACCGAGATAATATTTTAATTAAAATATCAACTAGTTTCCTTTTTATTGTTTAACCAAAAAATTTAATTTAAAAACCTCATAGTTTGCTCAATATTTTAATTTCCTTCAAATCTAAAAGCAAGAAAAATTACTTTAAGTAATTAATGCTTGAAACACTAAACTAAAAATAATTCAATCAAAACGAGGTCATGCTACGCTATTATCTATCTCATTGATGTGCCGATCCATCAAAATTAATGTAATACATTTATGATTGTTAACCCTACTTATTAATTAATGGATATTGCTTCATTAATTAAGAATCATATGAATACAAAATTGCCACGTACGTGTACATTAATTAAGAATCATGCATGTATTTAGTACTAGATTTGTATATTAAAACAAATATAATCATCTTTATTATATATTTAAACAAAATTACATGCCATATCTTTATCTGACTTTTATATTTCACACTCCTTCAATTAGCACATAACACAAATGTAAATATTTATTTAATATCCTTTTTAGAACTATTAATATAACTTGTAATAATATTGTTATCTAAAAATACAATCAATTCAAATCTAATTTTAGTCCGATATAATTATATTTTGATATAATTTCCATATTATTGTGCTACATATGTATGTTTTTTGTGGGTATAAAATAGCTTCTAATACTTATATTCATGAATGTATCATTAATAAGAGGGGCCGGGCTGAGCTCCATAAATATATATATATATATATGTATATATGTGTGTGTGTGTGTGTGTATTTATGCATGCAATATTGACGTGTATATATAGTAAAAATTAGTTATAGAGGGTTAAGCGCGAAGATGACATGGAGGGATGAGTGGTGGCTGGAGTTGCGCATGCATGTGGGCCGGGGGTTCGTATGGGGAGGCTGGTTTATTGACCACGCATGCATGTACGAGGGTTAGGTGTCTCTTGCATTTTCTGGGTAACAAAATTTATGACACCTTAAATTCCTTTCTCATACACGTATATATAATATATACATCACTATGTCTATATTTTTCTTTTAAAAAATAAAATAAAAGTTCCACGTTTCTTCCTTTCTTGCCAATTTTTATCGGCGTCTATATATATATATGTGTGTGTGTGTGCGTGCGTGTGTCTCGCTATTTTCAGACATATGTTGTTTGTCCCCATTATTTTTATGCCGTGAACCTTACGCTCAACTATACTGTTTATAGACGTAGAAGTGTTTAATTGAATTTAATATATATAGTTATGGTAAGTTATGCATGCACTAAGTCCCAAGTTTCATCGACTAGCATTATGCATATTAATTGTGGTGTATTCGTTAGTAATATATATATTAATTGTGGTGAATATATTGACTGATAAATGCTTGCCGTCTTACATTGGCAATCAGATTCGTTCAGCCGACACTTTTGGATCATAATGTGGTAATAGAACCCAATTTTCTACACTAAATCGACTTACATGGAATGAACTTTGAACTTCAACTCTATTCGATTCATAGAAGGCTTCACAAATTGATAACATTACTTCAACCTAGAAGATCACCACCGGTCAAAAAATAAATAATATATTATTAAGTTTGGATAATGTAAAGCATACCATAAAAAAAATGCAATAAACTTATGGGTCCTCATGATGACGTGTTGTGTTGAGATCAACGAGCAAATGTTTGGACAATACATTTTCTGCTTAGAGTTAAAAACTTGGTTTAGCAAATATATAAAAATATGCTCGTAATGAAGCTAAACTTAGCTCATAAAGACTTGCAAGCAGATCTTATATGGCATGTATGTGAAGAACAGGAGGATTATATATGAAGCTCATCTCCTTAAGTAGATTTAGTTTATGCTCATTTTATGGATATCTAATAAGAATTAGTGGATGTATGAAGAGAAATGGATAGAATCTATTATTTTAGTACCTATGTTGTAGTAATCTTTTATTGAGTTAGAATAGTTACATGTTCCAATTGTGCTGAGATAGCTTTGATTGGAAAATAATTAGTGAACTAGTTGGAGAGCCCAACGCGGACACCACTTTCGGAAGGAATATGTAACTTTAATTGGAAGTGAGGATGGATATGTATTAGAATTATTTAAAGGGATTGTATATGTATTATAGTTTTTCTAGGGATACTTTGAATCCAACTCCATGTTTAATAGATATAACAAAATCATAATCGACTTTAGTGTATAGTTTGCATACAGTAATATTGAGGGATATATGCAATATAATTATGGAAGTTGATTCTCAATTTGTTTCTATATTTCTCTGTCCCTATGAATTTCAGGTGCTGGTGGAAGACATGTGTATATTATTACAAGATCATTTGTTTTTTTTTTTTTTCTTCTTTTTGAATTTCTAAAAATTTTAATAAGGTAATTCATGTTATAACTCAATTTTACCTTAATCTTAAATGATTATATAAAAGGCTGAAAATTTTTTGTGTGCTTCATCACATACATAATTTAGATATAATAAATTATTAAGAGAAGTTTATTTAGAATACATAACATATTCGTCTAACATCACCATTACACAACTGTAAGTCATTTTAAAAATTAGTTAGGAATTTATTATTTTAAGTAAAATTAAAAGTATTTTAAATATGACATCATATTTACTCATTCAAATATAAGGTCTTATAATCTAATGAGAAAAAATAGTTTAGGTTAAATAAGTAAATTTTTCTTTCATTATTTGTTCCATAAAGCTATTATAAATAGCTTATCTATGTATCAATATATATTATGATAAAAAGTTTTTTTTCCTACAATCATATTCATTGTTTACATGATACTAACACCTATATCTTCTTTTACATTGATACTATGTTGATTTAAGTTGTAATTTTAGTCTCTTTCCTTCGATGTTTTCACATGGTTATGTAGTCTCCAAAAAAAAAAAGACAATTCTTAGGCTTTATTTAAAAGGAATACACAGGATTGTCAATTAATTTTCTCTATAAAATTATATAATTACAGCTAATTGATAATCATACCAGAATCTCAACTTCACTAGAGGAATAAAAAATCTCTCAACCATCAAGTTAATAAGCACCTCATTTGCGATGAAATTATTGACCATACACTAGTTCAAAACTTTGAACGATTGGTTCATATTTTTTTAGATTGATCATAAACTAGTTTGTAATGATTTCGACCCTCATTTATCCATTTTTGTGGTTCTTTTTGTTGTATGATTCTACCTTTATATATTAGTTGTAATTCTAATATCTTTACTTATTTTTTGGCATTGTAAGTGTTATTACATAGTTTCAATAGATTCCTTTAAAGTCTCTCTGTATGTATTTTATCATATTATTATAGCACTTAATTGTTCCAACTATGATTTGTGTGCTGAGAAATATGTAAATTCCTTACAAATTCTCTCATTTGTAATATGTAACTAGTAAGGTTCCTAAATTAACAAGGACTCCTTATGAGATTGATAAAAATGTTATTGACTATCTTTACAAATTTGATAGGCAAAATAATCAAATTTTAACATGTTTCACAATATTTGTCTTCCTATCATCAAAATAGAATTTTAGAGGTTTGATAGTGCCAAAAAAGTGCATAATTTTTAAAAAATTATTATTTTATTTTAAATTATGCACATTAGTTTCATCTATATAAGTAGCTTCATCACTTGAAAGATTTTCTAGGACTAATTAGTTTAATATGATATTATTAGTATAATATTATTATTACTTCTAACTATGCCAACCTTTGAGATATTCAACATTTATGGCATCTTCTATTGACTCTCATATATGTTTCAACCTATTAACATTACTTTATTACATTAAATCCATTGCATAAACTCAATGAGTAATCAAGAACTTGATGTAAAAGGAGACTCATCCTGGAACTCCAAGGTTGAAAAGCTTTTATGATATATTGATGCTGTCATTGTCACTTCTCCTGCTCATATATATATATATATATTGGTTCAAAGCTCATCTTTTTCTTCCTCATATCGACCTTCCTCCATGCCATACAAGAAGATTTTGTAATTATTTCCATGGTCAAAAACATTTGTTGTTGATTATTGTTGTCACCCACAATGAAAATAGATTATTGGCCATGGCACTTCCCTTAGATATTTTTGCTATGTGAATTATGTTGTCATTACTATGGTTGAGATTTCCTTAATATCACATTTCTTGCATTTTCTCAGGCATGCACAAAGGAGTTAAAACATTTTCCTAGATCTCATATGAATGTATTAACATTTCTTGGGAGAATTTAATCAACACTAGATTGGAAAAACTGAAACATACCACTTCTACATGATTTAGGGATCTAACATCATGTATAGAGATAAGATATGGACTATATTAAAAAATCATGTAAACACATTTCGCCATCATGCATAGAATGAAAAAAATCGAAAACCTAATATATATATACACACACACACACACACCTTGGTTGTGAGCTTAAAAGGTTTTTTGAAAGGTTTTTCTTCTCTTTTTTCCTTGAATCTTAGTAAAAGTTAAGGTTAACTAGCCTTAAAGCTTTCTCTAATTGCAAAATATTGCTCAAAAGACAATAGTATTATGTTATTTAAATTATCTAACACAACCTAAAAGGAACATCAACTAACACTTTGAGATCTTTTCTCTTTAAGAGTGATTTTTACCTTAAGAGCCTACAATTCTAGTAAGTATCTCTAAAACCTAAATATGTAAAACCATGGAGGGTTTAAAGTGAAGAAGAAATGAAAATATCTCTCACCTTATCAATCGAAGGGCTAATTGGCTTTGGGAGAAAAACAATCTTGAAAATTAGTGATTGATGGAGTCATCCATATAAAAAAAGATTCTTCCTTCGCCTACTATGTCTTATTCTACTTTTCATTTAGTTAATTAACGTATTTAAATTCATTTTATTTTATCATGTAATTTTGGGTAAGTGATTAATTAAATTATCATAAGACTAATTTCATTAAGTTCATGATAATACCATTCAAATTGAATTAATTAAAATAGGCTAAAGGGGTAATATCCATCGAAGCCTAGTTGTACTTTAAATATATTTTAGAAAGTTTTTCTCTACTTAGGTTAGTGATGTGCCTTGTTAAAATTCCTAATGCACTTCTTTAATGGGTCTTAAATTATCTATTATAATTGAGGTTAATGTAAGGGACATTTGGACCTTTAGGTTAAAGACTATTTTTAATCTATATTTTAACCTAAATGATTATCTAAATTATTTACGTCATTACATATTTAGTTCATAAAATAATTCAATCTTCTTTTATTAAAGTTTTAGGTTGAAGCCAATTAAAATTATAACAAAGTATTATTTTACTTTATAAATTATTTGTTACATTGTAATTAGGTTCCATACCTTTTTTGTTACACTTCAATATTTAGATTTATAATTTTTTTATACTCATGATAGTTTTATACAACTATGAATATTTTGATATAAAATGATATAATCTACTACTTTTGTCCATATTTGATTTTTAAATGAGTTTAAAGTTATAACTAAAAACTAAATATTAAGTGTAATAAAAATAAGGGCTAATTTTAGTTTGACCACTTTGGTTTAACCTTTTCACTTAGCAACGTATGATTTTTTTTCCAACAATTTAATACCTTGAGGTTTAGCCAATAGACAAACCCATGGACATAGTTAATAGGAAAAAAAAATTATTACACGACCACTCTACAAGCTGACATATGGCACTAGATAAACCAAACTAATTAACTTCAACGTTAACAATACTAATTAAGATTAATGCTAATAAAAAAATTGTTTAAATAAAATTTGAAAAATAGAAAAAATTTAATCCCTACCTTCGAAGCCAACAAATTCTTCCTTTTTGCTTCTTCTCTTTATCATTATTCACTTTCCCAAACTTTCTCCACAGTTAGTTGAAAATCGTTTAATATTTATGGACACTCTTCTTTGTCGTCTCTACTTCTCTTCAACTTCTAGAATCAACATAGAGAAAACCCTAATCAAGAATCACATTCATGTCTTCCCATTTGCATTTCATTTTAGCTCAAGGTATTGTCATTTCAACCCATGTATATATATATATTGTTTAATTAAATTTTAATTTCTAATTAGATTTTTCTTCATTAATTAAATTACTTCTCCACGTATATCTTTTGTTTAATGCATATACTTTGCTATAAAAGTATGATACTTTAGCTCACCAATTTTATACAATCTTAAACTGAATAACATAATACTTTAAATTATTTAATGTTATAAAGCATGAATGTTTTTACTCTGCACTTGATAATATACTAACTTCTAAAGTAACATTTTATAGTTATCTTTGTTAATGTATGACTTCTAAAGTAATATTTTATACAAAAACACGATACTTCAACTCAACTATTTCTATATAATCTTGAACTTATTAACATAATACTTTAAATCATCTAATGCTACAAGGCATGATTGCTTTTACTCTGTACTTGATAATCTACTAACTTCTAAAGTAATAATTTATGGCTATCTTTGTTAATGCATAATAAGGAATTAATTATTTTACAAATTTTAGTTTTTACTTAGGGTTTTCTTCCTTAATTAAATTGCTTCTCCATGATTTTTTAGTTGTTTTGACACTTATAATATATATCAAGCCAAATCTTAGATATATTGGAGGAAAAATATGTGTTTGATCATTATGATAAAGATTTCTTTGGTCGTTTTACATTTTGAGATATGTTTTTACATCTGCAGCATGGTAGATAGTTTATGGTGAAGCCAAATCTTAGATATATTGGAGGAAAAATATGTGTTTGATCATTATGATAAAGATTTCTTTGGTTTTTTTATATTTTGAGATATGTTTGAATCCTTTGGTAATTACAAAAGACATGGAATTATTTATTTCATCCAACATTATTTAAGTTTTGAATTAGGATTAATTGAAATAAATTCAGATAATGATACCCAATTCATGTAAAAGCTTGTTATAGGGAACCTTATTGAGCTATATTTATCAACAGTCCTACACCTTTAAATATAGGGCATGGTGATGATTATAAAATGACAATATATACCCTTGAGAATGTAGAAATGCATGAGGCTGAGAATTTGCGGAATAAAAAATTCATAGGGGTGAGAATTTGGGATTGTAAACATGAATAAGAGAGAGTTTTTTTAGAAGATAGGTGTGCATTAAGGTCATCATTTAGAGAATATAAAGAGTGGTACTCCTGTGAATGATGATAATGTAATATAAGATATTAGGTAGAAGTTGAAGGAGAGTATAACAATGTGAATTAAGAAAGGAGTGATTTGGCGAGCGATGAGTCACACGATAAATTTGGTGATAGTGTTAAAAACAATTGTGATGAAAATGATATATTAAACCCTTGTAAAGAAGGCCTTCATGGGAATGATTTGGGAAGTAATGGGTCAAGTCATGATATTAACATAAGAGATGATAATGCATCCAATATGGACAGTGACTTAACTGAAGAAGACATGAGAGAATTTAGTGAACTTTGATTATGAGGAAGAAGCTGTAAAACATGATCAAGAGTTTAATGAAGAAATTCACATAAGAGATCCTTAGTTGCACAAAGGAATGTGATTTTAAAATGCCATTATACTTATAATGACTGGGCAATAAGAAGGAATTTTAGATATATATTTTCAACATGATGAAATAACAATGTGATTATTATTTGTAAGGGTACACATGGGTTTAAAATACATGCATCTAAATTAAGGAATACTGATACCTTTTAAATCAAGACTTTTGAGCCCACACATACATGATTACACTTTTGTCCACAAAAACATTTGTTTGCTACCTACAAGCAAATAAGTGTTACTGTGTAGATGGGTAATGATAATTCGTAATTTATTATTATTGACTTTTACAGAAACACAAATACACATGCAACAACAATTGCAATATTGTTGGGAATATTATATTTGTGAGTTCAAATCATTGAAAGAATTTTTATGTTTTTAATTCTGGTGCCACATTCCACATGTGTCCACAGAAGTATTAGTTTGTTACCTACAAGCAAATGAATGTTATTGTGTAGATGGGTAATGATAGTTCGTAATTTATAGATGAGATTAATATCATTAGATTAAGAATGGTTGATTAAGTTGTTAAAATTATTGAATGTTCATATATTCATCAGATAAAGAGGAATCTAATTTCTCCTTCTAAACTAGATTTTAAAGGTTGTAGATATCATGCAGAAAAGGATATTCTCAAATTGTATAAAGACTCTATGGTACTTACGAAATGTAATTTGAAGTCTATATTGTATATTTTTTAGGCAGTATAGTTTTAAGGGAAGATGTTGTAGCATCAGGGAGTAGTTATCAAAATCAAGCTAAGTTTTGGCATCTGTGTTCGGGTCGTATAAGTAATAAGGGTTTTTTTTTAATGTCGAATTTGTTGAACGGGTATAAAGAAGAAGCCATGAATTTTTTTTAATACTATGCATTCGAAAAACATACTAGGGTGAAGTTCAACAAAAATATAATCATAAAACTAAAAATAAGTTGGATTATGTTCATTCTGACTTATGAGGTCCATATAGAATTTCCTTCAAGAGTGGTGTTAGGTATTTCATGACTCTGATTGATAATTACTCTCGAATGGTTTGAATGTACTTTTTGACGTATAAAGAATAGGCATATCAATATTTGTTAGATGGAAGACTATGATTAAGAAGCAAACAAAGAGGAAAATCAATTATCTTAGAGCTAAAAATTGGTTGGAATTTTTCAATCATGCATTTAATAATTTCTGCAGTATAAAAGGTATAATGAGACACCACACTTGTGTAGGTACACCACAACAAAATGGTATTGCATAATGCATGAATAAGACATTTTATGATAAAGCATAAAGCATGTTGTCTCATTCAGGTTTGGACTATGAATTTGGGCTGAAACTATTAATAATATTTGTTTCTTGGTTAATAGATCTCCATCTTTAGCTATTGAATACAAAACTCCTTTGAGGTATGGTCTAGTTCACCTACTAATTACTCTTAGCTGAAAGTGTTTAGTTGTTTCGCTTATGCCTACATGATAAATGAAAAAACTTGAGTCGAGGGTAAAAAAGTGCATATTTTAGACATGAATTTGAAGTAAAAAATTACAAGTTATAGTAAAATGATCCAAAGTCTCTAGAGCTAATTATCAATAAAGATGTGATATTTAATGAGTCTACTTCACTAGATAATCAAAAGGAGAAATAATAGTCAATCAGATCATATTATCAGAGAACGAGTAAAATTAGAAGTTCAATCTAATATTCTAGGAAATAAATTGCAAGTTATTAATCAATATGATGATGAAGTGTCGGATCAATAACAAGCTTATAGTATTAAAACAAGTAGGGAGACGACAAATTAGAACACCAAATCTAATTGCATATGTCTTGTTAGTTATAGGGACAGTTAATTTGTAGGAACTAGGTAGTTCAAATGTAAATCAGTGAATCGGTGATATGGGTGAAGAACTTGATGTCAGATATCACTACATTCAGGACATTATATTATGAGGTATTGTAGTTATATATAAGATGTCTACACATGAGAATTCTGTAGATATGATAACCAAGACAATCCCAGTTAACAAGTTTAGGCATTGCCTAGATTTTCTTAGAGTATGTAATACTTATTAGTGCCCTTATGATGGCATTTTGGCAAGATAGATGATGAGATGACTACTTTTCTTTATTGATAGAAAAATTCAAGCTAATGAGAAGATTTGTTGATGTAGCTTAATTATTGGTATATTTTGTATATATTGTAAGAGATATTTTATGTATATCGTAAATGATATTTTGTGTAGATTATGAAAAATATTTTGGGAAAAAAATTCTAGTACTTTGTCTATATAAAAGTTTACAACTGTATTGATAATGTACTCTCATTTTATCATAATGAAAAAATTTCTTTTTGACTTTACCCATGGATTTTATAAAATATAATTCATATATTTTATACATATTTGCTAAACCACGTTAAATCTCATATTTTTTTCTTATTTTATACTTTATTTTGTTGTGATTGAGTACTGTAAGGATTAATTTTTTCAATAACATATATATTATATACATATTATATGATACATACATTATACATATAAAATATATGAATTATAATATGTTTTCTTAATATATACATAACATATAAAAACATTCTGATTTTGTATTACAATAACGTTCTAATTTCTTATACATTTCTTATATATATAATATATTATATATTTGTTATGTATAAAATATATAATATATTTTTATATACATTATAAATTATATATACTTATATCTATGTGCTATTTTAATTAATTGCCCCTTTTATTAATTTTATTAGATATCATAATTTACAACTATTTAAACCAAATAAAATAGCTCTATGTGGTTTATTCTATTTTTATATTCTTTTTAGTAATGTTTTTATCAATAATGATTTATACCATATAGGATAGTTTTTACTTTAATGTGATAGGACTCTTTGAATTTTTGCCAAATACTTAATATTTTCTTACTAAAGTCATTTTTACTATAAAAAAAAAATTAATGAGAAGTTTATAACTCATAGTAGAAGCTAAAATTGCCAAAAAAAAATATATGTATCCTTAATCTCAAGAATAGTCCTACTTAACTATTATTACAAAGAATCTTTCTTGATATATAGTAAAAACTTTATGTAAGAATTTAATTCTTTGGCCATCTATTGAACTTGTTTATGTAAAAAAGTATCTATGCAATTGTTATAATGTCATCCACAACGAGTCCAATAAGAATGCACAACTCAATGGTATCTATATCAATAGTCCTTGCAACACCCAATTATTGTTTTTATTATTATTTTTATGTTATTTTATTTATTCAATAGAAATGTAAATATATATTAATTGAATTCAATTTAATTTAATTTATTTTAATAAAATAATAATAATAATAATAACAAAAATGGGTAAAAATTGTTTAGAGATTTAATTGAAAATAATTTTGAGGAAAATAGGTGAAAATTTGGGTTCTGGGGGTATTCTTGAAAGAAAAATCGGAAACTAAGGGGTCAAAATACAATTTAAAAAAGTTGTGCCATGTCAGCTGTCCGGTCAGCAGCCCCGACCAACCAGGATGCGCCAGGTGGCAGAGACACTGACGTGGGAGGCCACGCGGGAGGGAGCCACGTGGGCGATCCGCGTGCGTGCGATTGAATGACTGAGATTCGTTCCCGCGCGCATGGACGACCCAGATCAAAAATGTGCACGGACGGCCCAGATTGAATCGCGCATGGACAGCCCAGATCGAATCGGGATGAACGATCCAGATTCATTTCTTATTTAATCGCGATCGGACGGTTCAGATTAAAAGCGATGGACGGCTCAGATCAAAAGCGAATGGGTATAAATAACCTCATCCGCACCCAAACCCTAACCCTAGCCACCAGAGCCCTCGCCGGAGAAGACAGCCCAGCCGCCAGGGAGCCGACCGCCGCCGTACCGGAGCAATTTTCGACCGTCAAACTCGGTAAAAATTCTACCCTTTGCTCAGAATTTGATTCTAAACCCACCTATGGCCAAATCGAAGTGAAAGCACCGGCCAATTGGCTGGAAAACACCGCCGAAGCTTAGCGGCGCCGCCACGGGGTGTTTCAATTTTCGCCTCCGATGAGGTCCCTCCCGATTCCCGTTCGATGTGATTTTTCCACCGTTGTGATCACCGTTTCCTCCACTACAGGTTGACCGGAGCAAAACACCCGACCGCGACGTGAGCCGGAGGAGCCACCGCATCAGAGAGCCCCACCATCGGTGAGTTTAGGTTTTCTGTATTTTTTCGGCCCACCGAGAGCCCAAAGTGTGTTTTCTCACAGGAACCAATGCAAGTTTGGCTGAATTTGGTCGAAAATAGCCAACCCGAGGTGGATCACCGCCGCGGGCGGCAGCGCCGTCGTTGGAGCACGGCGAAGCCGCTGTCGCCGGAGCACGGCGGAGCCACCATGCCGGAATTCCAAAATTGGCCGAGTAGGCGCTGGGTCTTATTTTTGGTTTATTTGGGATATGTGTAGGTACCGTAAGCGCGTTTCAGTTCCCGAGAAAAAATTCAGGGAGCCTAGGGACCGCCCATAGGTGCAGTAACAATCTAATTTTCGGTGTCGAATCAAATAAGGACCCCTCACCCTATTTTCTATCATGGAATTAAAGTTTGAATAAATGATAATACTGTATTTTATACAAATCAAATAAATATGCATAATTAATTACGGTTGCTAATGGAGTCCGAACCGGACATTATTTTCTGTCGATTCCTGTTTGATTTATTTTATAGTTTAAATGTATTATGGTATCTGGTTTACCTATTCTATGATTTTAAATGCATGTATCACTGCTTACTTCACTACTATATGATTTTGAAATTTACGATATGATTGTATTACCGGGTGTATGTTTACTGTTTATGTGATTATGTTCAACTTGGTAATGAAAACTAAGGACAAATAAGAATGGGATGTGATTTGATAAATGGATAAGATGACAACCTTACTAGATAAATGGATAAGATGTTCAACTTGGTAATGAAAACTAAAGACAAATAAGAATGGGATGTGATTTGATAAATGGATAAGATGACAACCTTACTAGATATCCTAGGAGATGGTAGACGGACCGGGTTCATAGGGAACCCTACCATAAACGTCGTCTCATACTGGACGGGGTATGAAGACTTGGTCATTTGGTGCTCATATCGGACGGGATATGAGGACAGCCTGCTTCACCCTCATACGAGACGAAGTATTGAGGTTTAATGTCTTTGCGCTCATACCATACGGGGTATGGGGACGGCCCTGGAATTAAGACTGTTGAGGAAAATGGTTCACGTGTAGCGGGGACACCCCTATGGATCCCCGTGGATATTAGTAGGCTGGTGAAAACGAGAAACGATGATAATCAGTTATTGTTAATGAATACGGATTCACGATATATTTTGTTCTACTGATTATGCATGAAATTGTGATCTGTATGATATTATTGTCTTTATAGGTTGTTTTTACAAGTTCTCCAATGGTAAGAAAAATGGTAAATGATTTTATTTTAAACAAATGTATTGCTTTAAAACTTGTGCTCCATTGGTTATTTTTGGTTTTCTACCAACCTTTACTTCCATGACGGTGATGTAGTGTGATGTCCTTACTGGACTAGTATAATTCATTCCTTATTTAACCATTTCAGATCAGGAGGACCTGGTTCCCGAGGCCGATCCATAAAAAGACGGTGAGTAGATACTAGACGCCTTATAGTTTCTTTTATTTTTCTAATTTCTCGTATTTCTTTTAGAGAACTTATTCCGTGATATTGTTTAGTACTTTTAAGTTATTGTGTAAGGGATGTTAACCTTAACCTTTTATTTTCGCTTCCGTATTCAGATTATTATATGTATTTCTTTTTAAATTTCCAGGGTCGTTACAGTTCTACTTAACCGTTATTACAAAGAATCTTTCTTGACATATAGTAAAAACTTTATGTAAGAATTTAATTCTTAGGCCATCCATTGAACTTGTTTATGTAAAAAAGTATCTATGCAATTGTTATAATGTCATCCACAACGAGTCCAATAAGAATGCACAATTCAATGGTATCTGTATCATGCATTGATCTATTTCAATACAATGGTATCTATATCATATTGACCTATAACCTTATAGAAAACAAGATTTATTATTATTACCTTATCATAATCATATTCTCATTTACCTAGTTTATTGGAACCTAGTTAATGAAATTGGACTTTCATATGTAAGAAATTCAATGATAGAATACTAAAAAAATACCTCCATTATAATTAAAAATAATAGTTATGTTATTTTTTTCAAATTAGACCATTATAACAATTTCCCTCTTATGGTCTTAAATAAGAATCAAGAACAATGGTTTTTTAAAATCTAGTTCTAGTTTGGTTTTTAGTTTTCTAATTCTCATGATCATCTCTTGTTCATTAGCAAGACCTCTCATGGGTTGTTTTTTTCTTTTATTGTACATGGATAAATACATAAGTGAAGATATTATATAGAGAATTTTTGAACTCAAAATCCTTTCTCAACCAATAATTTAAGATAAAAATTCTTCGTCTAACACGAAGATTAGCAGCACTTTTGTTAAGCTTAATACTCATTTCTCAGCAAATGTAGTATGATTATCTCGAATTGTATAACACACTATCAACTAGTTGAAGATCTTGTATATTTCACAATCACCCATAAGCCTGTGAAATCTATAAAATGAGCCAATTCACTTAGCTCCTCAAACCACTCAGTTTTACTTGTATTTTTTACATCTTTGGTTATGTCAAAAAGTAGTCTATTTTATGATATTCTTTTTTTTTTAACCTCTTTTTTCTTGTTTTAAATGTACAATTCGAATGTTAATTAGATTAGTGATTTAATAGTTAGATGGTCTACGATTAAAACTTTTTTTTTTTTTTCCTTAGGATTCTTTTATATCTTGGCACAATAAAAGACAAATAGTTGGCTCTCACTCCTGCTCGAAAATTGAGTATTGAATTCTTGTAAGCACTACTTCTTAACTCTCTTAGTTGCAAGGTTATTTCAACATATGAGTACAATATGTTTGTTGGTACTCACATACATTCTAACTATATCAATGAGATTTAGATTGTCAGTACTGATATCTTTCGTAAATACATTAAAAAGTACATAAAATGATTCATAATGTCACACAAGATCACGTTCTTCAAAACACTATAAACTTATTCATACTTTGTTATAAGATATCCATACTAAAACTTCACCTGCCTCAACATTTTCATAATAGCTTATATAGTCATCATAAAAATATGTTTGTCAAATCCTAAGAATAATGTTGTAAAAAAAATAAAAAATAAAAAAGAAGAAGAGTAAATTCAACTAAATTTGAGAGAGAGGATATTATGGGGGGTGGGGGGGTGGGAGTAGGGTTATGTAATTTATTAACTTGTGGGTAATAATTGGTTGGTTTTTAGGGTGTTGGTGAAAGATGTATGAAACCATAAGTAATTAATTGTTTGGCTGGCAGGTTGTGGTTGTCAGTACAAAGAATTTCAATTGCATTACTTCACTGCACTTTTAATTCTGACACAAGAGATCTCCAGCTCCCACTTTATTTGTGTTTCTTTGCTGACATTTTTATTAAATTATTTTATTATTAAATTCCAAAAAACATGTGATTCACAAGTGACTATTTTATTATTTTTTAATATAAATTTATATTAAATATGTATATATATATACATATAGTATATCTCACGTATTATTTTCATTTCTTTCTACCAAAAAAACATATATATATATATGATATTGTTTTTATTTTTCTGTCAAGAACAGATTATTCAAGAGGCTTTTATATATATATATATAATTTACTCGCAAGTGATTATTTTGTTTTTATTTTTAATTTTTTTGGGATAAAAAAAAATAATAAGACTCGAATTCACAGTGTTCTTAATTTTAATTTTGAGAATAAATAAAAATTGAAGGAGAACATTTATGGGGTTTAAATATATGAGGACTAGTGGTGGAGAGATTAATTGATTTGGCCAAACAAAGTATTCAACGCTTAGAGACAGAGATTTAAGAGTTTTGGGTAAAGAATTGGGACCATTTTTATAACAAAGAAATAATTTTGTACATATAAAATTGTTGAAGAATTTTATTTTTAATTACAATATAAAGAAATAATTTTAATTATATATAATAATTATTATTTTTACAAGATATAACTCCTTTTAAAATTAATTATTTTAATAATTTAAATAAATATACTTCAAAAATTGAACTATACATACAAATTAATTAACCCATTTAATTTCATGCTCTTTGTACTATTTAGGCACCTATTATGGTTTCTTTTTATTTTTTAAAAAATGAGTTAATATAAAATTTAATCACCCTTATCAATATTTTTAAGTGGGGTGCAATTTAGAGAATATACATATTAAATAAATTCTATTTTTCAGAAATTCAATAGTAAATAGAATAGAGATAAAATAGAATGTTAATAATTCTTGGGATCCTTTGGGGAAAAAAATACAGTTCAAATTCAGTATACATATACATATATATATGTGCCCACAAATAAATAAATAAATATGATTTATTGCAAAATTAAAAATCATAGTTATAAGAAAATCAAAAACCCATTTCTCTAATTGAAGGACTAGTTAAGACAAATTAGTCAATATTCTAAAATTAAAAACTTGATTATCTACGTATCTTATGCTAATACTAGAGTATATATATACATGTCTAGAAATTATATTGCATGAGATTATATAAACATATATGTGTGTGTGTGTGTGTGTATATATGTATATATTTATGCATGTGGATTACTGTATCATGATGGGAAGTGGCTAGATTGGGTTGAGAAATTAGACAGAATCTATCAAATAATGACACAAATTAATTAAGAAAGCTTCAAATTAAAATTAAGGATATATATATATATATATATTTTTTGTAGAGATTGATGGAACATCATCATCCTGCATAGCTGGATGGTTTTAATATGCAAATATGAATATGATGTGACAAACATGAAATCACCTACACTCGTTCGACCTAATGTGTAATCTGCCAATTTATATCACTTGCTCATACTGTAATATATATATATATATATATGTATGTATTTATGTATATGTATGAATGTATTCTATTTCATAATTAAGTAAACAGTATAACTGAAATTTACTGAGACTTCAAAAGTATTAATAATATATATATATATATATATATATGGTTAGAATAAATAAACCATTTCTTATGAAATTTATACCAAGATTAATTATGAGATAATAAATTTTAATTTTAATTTTAATTTTAAATAAAATAAAAAAGGAAACAAATGGTACATTCTAAATTCTAATTCAATCCCTTTTCAAAAAATTAATATCAAAGAATTTCAATACATGTTAATAGATTTAGCCACACATATTATATTTACATACACATATATATATATATATATGTGTGTGTATGTGTATAAATATTTTCTTGAAAATAAAAATAAAATGGGTATTTAATTCTCTCGTACTCTCTCTTTCCATGAACCACCACCAGATGGGTATGTGTTGTGTTAAAAATTAATAAATGAATGACCTCCCAACTAAACTATCTTTAATTTTGAGCTACAGAAATCTCATTCTCATTTAAATCTAAAATATTTTAATTAAGTTTTTGAACAAAAACACTATTTTCCTTCACCACATGAACAGTGGGTCTTGCAATTCTTTGATTTTTCATTTCCCATTATTACTCTTAATTCCCACCTAAGTCAACCCATAAATTAAAATCTCAATTCCCAACTTTATATATCAATATCTTGTTTTCTTTCATGAAGGAAAACAAAAAAAAAAAAAATGAAATACCCATTTCAAAAGGAATGAACTAATATATATATATATATAGACCCACACACACACACAATACATACATGCATGCATGCATACACACACACATATATATATATATATGGTTATGTTATTTGTGTGTGGGATATAAAAATGAAAATGTGAATGTGAATATTGCAACCATTTTTTTAATATTACTTTTTATTTATTTAGGAGGAAGTTGCAAATGAAATTGGAAAAACTTAGGTTGGTGAATCTTCAAGAGCAGATGGTGATGTGTTGAAGAAGATCGTTGATTAAATATACACCATGCAAACAAAATTCCTGACAGCTCAGTTCCTTTTATTTCCATGGTTGTATAAATATATATATATATATATATTATTTATATCACAATATATGTACTCATCCCATTTTAGAGTTGGATGTGCAGGTGTTTGGTTCTTGGTAACTTTAAATGGAGTAACCATCATCTTTTTTTTTTTTTTTTTTTTTTCTGTTGGTCTGATAAAATAAAAAATAAAAAATAAAAAATTTAACTTTTAAAGTAAAATAACATTCCAATTCTAAATCAATTTAATGTGTTTTTGTTATTTCTCAATTAAAAATATAAATCATCATTAAAAAAACTGAATTTAATTAAAATATGACTAATTTATAAATATTAAATAATTAAAATGAATTGTAACCTTAGAGATTCTTCTTTAACTAAAAAAAATTAAGAGTAAGCATGAGTTTAACCTTTTGGTAAATGGTTAATTACTTTCTTTATTAAGAATTATATCGGTGACCCAACAGCTCATGTCTCTACTTTTACATGTGCAAATTCTCTAATGTAATATGTTGTACTAAACACAAATAACAATTTGGACTCTTTCTACATGGCTTCTAAGAGTGTAAATTTTTATGCCGAGTAAAAGAAAAGTCAAACCACTTTAAACCATCTATGGGAATTTGGCTAAAATTCATTATGTTAATGGAGTGATGAAAAATAAGGAAGAAGACAAATATATACATATATACACATATTTAACTACTTCAAAAAGAATACTGTCTCTGGCAATTCCCTAAACAGGAACCTCATCATCATGTTCGGTATTATAGACTTTAGAGGCTTGTGGATTTCAAAGTTTAGTCATCAGGGCCCGAGTGAAACCGGCAAGCACCAAACCCAGACACACGGCCCATGCCAAGTCTTGAACCTCATTTTCCAAGCTTAAAACTCTCTTGTCTTCCTAACTGTTTCCTACTTTCTTTCGAGCTTTCACCTTCAACTCTCAACATCAAGGGATGGGGAAGGCACTGTTCTTGGGTTAAGATTTAACTGGACTCTTTCAACAACGAACACAGGCCACTATCAAGTTATTTCTATCACACTCAAACCCACATAATATGCCAAATTGATCAGGATTAAGAATTTTTACCTATTTGATCATTTTCCTTCGATCTCAGAAAACCCTTTCACAAACAGAACAAGTTGGGAGATACTATTCACTGTTGCTTGGGGGGGAGAGCATGGCTGATTTAACTAAAGAACAGACCTTCATAAGACTAACATATTAATTCGGTTAGGCTTTGCAGTAGATCTACTTCCTACCAATTTTTCCTCTCCAAACTGTATCTCTTATTACCTTAAAGCTAATGAAAACAAAGTACTTAAGTCCTATTCAGTTATAAAAAACTGCTCTGAGTTTTTCTTTTTTCCAAATTCACGTTCATGAAAATATATATAGTGAAAGTATAGCAGGACAAAAGACCTCATCTCCAAATTCCATATTATATTTTCAATGAAATCTTTTAACCTTTATATTCATTTTTACCTATATACAGTTTTGTGCACGACATGCATAAGTTTAAAAGACAATCTCAAAAAAAAGTCTTCAAACTGATCAGTCTTCGCTAAGATACCAGGGTTCAGTCCTTTTCTAGACATTTCTATATATAGGCAAATATATAATTGTACAAACTTTCTGTCTGAAGTATGAATTTGCTATGCACAAAATCTCCAGAGCGTATTTTAATGACAAAGAAACTAATGTGTTTGGGATAATAGATGGGAGAAACAAAATACCTCTGCCCCTTGGCACTCAAAATCTCCATGAATTGTTGATTTCAAGCCCTCAATTGCACATTTTCTTGCAAAAAGTGGTATAGCTCCTCTGCAACTCTTGTAGGGTACTCTTCTTGTGGCAACAGAGCACCGGGAATTTCCACAAATTTGCTCACTCCTTTGGCTCCCCTGAGTTCTTCCATCTCTGCTTTTGACCTTTTTGGACAACCCTCTGTTGACAATACAAGAATTGGTATCTTTCCCTCTAAATCTGCAAAAAGTTGAAGGAACTCCTGTCGAGAAGCAACAGGATCAAGAAGACCAGTCAAGAAGGCTGCGGGGACATAACGGGCTCCTTTTCGCTTTGTTAGCTCATATCTGCTTCCAATAATATCAGGAGTAACATTTTCAGGGTTTGCATATACATGGGATACATACTGAGACTGAATTGCTTTCTCATTGCTGACAAGCATGTTATACATCATCCACCCAACACCTGGGGCCCTTAAGGTGCCCCTTAGGAGACTATATCTGTTGAATTTCACCAGAAACAGATTAGACATATCAGGTGACAGGGATAATTAACAAAAAGAATTAAAACCAAAACCATCTACATCTTCCATGAAAAGGTTTTCTCCTAGAGAAATCTTTAGAATTCTCAAGAATTAGCTGACATCACTAGCAAGACAGAGTGTAGAAGCGGGAGAAATTCACAACAGTGTAATAGGAACTAGAGCACTACTGCAATTTAGCAGCAAAAAATCGAACGGCAATCAAAGTAGTAAGCAGGGAAAGAAATGGAAGAAATCAAATTCTTCAGTAAGATGCACATAATTCTCCCGTTGCCATCTACTAAAACTACAAAGCAAGCATAGAACTTCAAGACCATGAACAAATCACATTATATCTATAAAGGTGGTGTCTATGTTGGACTACCTTGTCTCCATATTGGAATCTCGGCCAAACACAATTGGAAGAGGACCAGCCCAGGTAGGTGCAACAGCAGCAATGGCTTTTGGCTTCACCAACCCTTTTTTGGCAGCACGAACAACTAGGGTTGCTGCATGCCCTCCTCCAAAAACCACCAACTCATTTCCTAGAGCAAACAACAAAAGATATTACTTCACTTCAATCGCCAGACAATGGGATGATAGCATTTAGCAAAGAAGAACCCAACATAGTACGATCCACTAAAAAGGTTCCAAGTATTACATCAAAGCTTAGACACTTGATGGATAGAGAGAAAGACTGAAGACCGAAATGACATGTAAAGCACCCATCACAGTCAAGTAGGTTGGAGATTCCTTCACATCCCTAGGCATTTAAATGTGTAGTTAAGGCTATAACCGACAACAAATTTGCCTCTTAAGTGTTAATTTGTACAACTAAATAAACTGTGCAGATTACTATTTTACTTCAGAGTATAATATCAGCATCAGACAAATACTGAAATGAAGAGGAAAGCACCCATTGCAGTTAAATAGCCAAGGTATTTAAATATTATCGTTAAGTCCATAACTGACAACAAATTCGACCCTTAAGGGCTGATTTGTACAACCAAGTAACTTAAGATAACAGTATTTAGCTTCTGAGTATAGCATTATCATGGGACATTTGAAATGGTTACACAGGAAATACTAAAATGGTGGGGAAAGTATCCATCGCAATCAAGCAGTTGGACACTCTTCACATGCCAACCCTTTTAAATATTAGCCAAGAAATAACAATAAATGCAACTCTCCAAGGTTAATTTCTACAGTTAACAGTACACATCACTATTTTAAAAAGAGTATTATTATCCAGATATTTGAACAATAATTAGAAAGATCAAGATTACGCTAAAAACACCCATCATAGTCAAGTAGTTCGGACACTCTTCAAATCCTTTGGCATTTAAATGTCAAGATTCAAGTATATAATGCACTAAAGAAACCAATTCTCCTGGTTTATTTTCACGGTCAAGTATCTGTACGCATTTGAAAATACGAAAATAACCCTATCTGCTCTTTTTCTTTTTTTTTCCTATTAATTTGAAAAAGAAAATGCAGTAAATGGAAAGAAAAAAGAACCCATGATATTCACTCCGCTTAAATACTTCACCAATATTACAAAAAAGAAAAAAAATATATAAAAAAAAAGAAATAGCTACGCAAAGAGAACAGGAAATTGACCCCATAGCTTGAATAAGCAATATTTAAGAATAAGGTTGAGAGATGAGAGACTGGCAAGAACTAAATGTAGAACATTTCAAATTAGCAATTCTCATTTAACGTAAAGCAACTGAAACTGAAATTTTTATCTAATAGTATTGTGCATCAGGGAACCAAATCAAATATCCTGGATTTCACTTCATAGTGAGCATGTTTGCTCGGGTGTACGCCAACATGAAGAGGTTTAATAAGATACAATGAAATGAAAATATCCTTCTGAGCAATTCACTCATGCATCTTATTCATCATGAACTATTGTTAAATTGGATGGCTAATTAGTAATTTTGATACCAACAGAAACATCATAAAACTGATGATCAACAAATATGAAACAATAGAACAGATTAACTGACCTGCATGGCTTATTGGGCTATCAGTTGCATTAATGAAATCGAACACAAACTTCTCCATGACATCAGCATTGTAATCCATCTTTGGCCTATCAGAGTACCCCAAGCCCGGCCAATCAACAAGAGTAGCCCGCCAAGCGACATTACCATCACGCTGAACAATGTCTCTAGCCACTGATCTCCATTCCTCAACAGTGCTAACATCAGAAATAGTTGGTATCATAAGGATATTTTTTGCAGGATTAGGGCTCTCCTTCTCATGTTCCTCATAATATATATTAATCAAATTGTCCTTGAATTTCCACTGCCAACTACTACTCTGAAACACAATAAGCTCTCTATGTTACTGGAAAAAGTAATAACTACTAAATTTTTATTACTATCTACTTCACTTATATAAAGATTCAAGAATTCTACAGATTTCCAGAAGTTTTCAATTCAAATGCATCGAGACTTATACACCTTACTTACAAAACAAGCAATTAAATGCATTCCAAATCCTTGAGGCGATGGAAACAGTCCAATTGACCATTAAGTTTTCATTAAACGAATTCATTTGATACTTTAACTATTTTAGGACAATGTCACAACGATTCATTCTTCAGAAAGCTGTTTTCCTATATTCTAACCCAATCAAATTTATTTCTCTACATTCCAAACTTGTACATACATGAGGGAAGCTTCACAAGTCATAGAACAAACAGTGGAGCATTATATTGATTAAACTAAGTAGATGAAGGAAATTATTCAAAATTTAGGCCACAAGGGCGGGAAACCGAGAAAAAATATCGGGAAGAAAAATCAGTGACCAGATATGTATTACCTTTGACGGGGTCGATGGTTGATCGACGACGGAGACTAGAGAAGTTGAAGACGCTTTAACGGAAATAGGTCTTAAGGAGACAGCTGATCTCGAGAAACATGGTTTCTGAATTTTGCAGGAGAAAGCGAGGGTAGACGATGATGATGATGATGAGATGGAGAACGTCGCCGAGGCAGCCATTGAAAAACCGAAATGAAGATACAGAGAAAGAAATGCGTTAGGGTTTTGAGGTTGTGGGACCAATAATGAAGACAATTCAACTAGAGAAGCTTGAAGTGGCAACGAGTTTGAACCAGAACCACGAGGTTGACTTTGATTTTTGGTCGTCGCCCCCTAGAAAACTACAAATTTTCGCAGCAGTAGCTGGAGGTGGTGGGGTTTAGGTCTTCTTTCTAGAGATGTCATAATATCAGTTAAGCCCCTGTACTTTTTAATAATCTCATATAATGATTCCTTAAAGAAAACAATTTTACAATTTGCAATTTTTCTCAAAAAGGTTTTCTTTCTCTTTATTAATTAATCAACTTGTCAAAGAACACAAAGCTTATGTTTGGTCATATACTAGAATCAAGTCAACATGTCAAGTCAAAGCTCAGCCAACAAATGAGTCATCATTAGGTAACGCGCAAAGAACGTGAGTAATTAATGTACTTATCACGTAAGTAATGTCTCGAAAAGATTTGAATCAATATAAAAATTTAAATTCAACCATCAACTTAAATGTTAATTTTCTCAATCCCTCACATCCAAAGAATCTCTATTGAATTAAAACAAATAAAAATTTAATAACTTTTCTTGTCATACTACTACCAAATTCCAATAATTGTCATGCTTAGACAAGATCAATGAAACGAACATTACATATCAAAAATAAATTTGATTAATTAAGAATGGTATTACTGAACCCACAAATCCAAACAGTACATTGATGGAACGTTGGTTTCGTTGTAATGATATTGTCATTACATGGTTATATAATACACTCCTTCATTAATATTAAGTACAACATATTTTATGTAGACCGTGCTAGTTAACTATGGGTTGAACTAGAGCAATATCATGCATAAAAAGACGGTCATAAAATTTATAAAGTAAAAAAATAGTCAATTTAATGCAGAACCAAGACACGATAAACATTTATTTTTGCAAGTTAAAAGCTCTATTTTATGAATTGCTAAATTATAAATTTACTCTTAATTGTACTTGTGGTAGTTTGAAAACTGTGGTTGAACATCAACAAAGGAATTGAGTAACGAAATTCCTCAACATACCAACCTTCATCAACAAACCACCATAGGTTATATATATCTAATATAGTAGGCTTCAAGCCAAAACATCAACTCTAAGACCACACAACCACATGATACATAACTTATGCTAGCCAAATCTCGTCTATCCTCTAGTAAAAGCAACTCCTCTAAGCTTGCCCTATATCATGAAAATCAAGACAGTGGCAATAACATACTTCCTCACTTACCAAGAATACCAAACATAAGCATAAATATCTATCTACCTAAATGATTTCATCTATAAAAAAATTACTACTTTATCCATTTATTCGCATGAGTTTAACCAGAGAAAAAATCTTCCATCCTTAGGTCATTCTTTCTTTCTTTGTTACACATTGTCTTATGAAGAGACTTTTTGTGGACATAAGAGTTTTGTTTTCTTTTACTACAGTTTAAATAGAACCTAACTCATATAATAAGACTTGTAAAAACTCTGATTTCAAAGGATTATGCAGGCCGAGATAAAAGCATTAGAACAAAATAAGACCTAAATATTTTTAGATTTGTTACCTAATAAGAAAGTAGTTGGTTGGTAGTAAGTGTATAAGATATAACATAATACATATGGATCTGTAGAGAAATTCAAAGCAAAACTTATCGCGAATAAATATACATAAGAAAAATGTTTGAATTATCATGAGACTTTTTCACCTGTTGTAAATATAGTTTCTATAAGAGTACTATTTACTTTAGTTGCTACAAATAGATGACATCTTCACTTGTTCAATGTAAACAATGTCTTTTTGTATGTGACTTAAATGAAGAACTTTATATATAGTTACTCCCTAAATATCTACTACAAATAAGTCTAAATTACGTAGAGCTTTAAAAAGTTTATATGGTCTCAAGTAAGCATCACCTAAATAGTATGTCAAACTCTCAAAATTCATCATCCTGTGATATTTTACTCAATCCAAAGCCAATCACAGCCTCTTTATATGGTCAAAAATTATACTTTTATTGTCAACTTATTATATATTGATGATATAATAGTAGTAGTCAATGATATTATAGACTCCATCAACCATCTAAAGTGATATTTGAATGAAAAATTTAGAAATAAACATCTCGACAACCTCTATATTTCCTTGGCATCATGATGGCTAGGTCAAAGAGGGCAATATACATACTTTCAATGCAAATATGCACTAGATAGGTTGATAGATTCTAGAACAACTAGTGTCATACCTGTCTAACTGCCTTTTGATCAAAACCTTATGTTTTCTAAGGAAGGTGGACAACTTCTTGTCCATCCATCTAAGAAGACTTTTTGGAAAATTAATATATTTAACCCTCACAAGACTGGATTTATAATACTTTGTACAATTGCTTAATCAGTTCATGGAAAGTCTGCAAAGCTCGGGTTTAAATGCTGCACACAAGGTTTTAAGATACATTAAGAGATCACTTGGTGAACATCTTTTCGATCCCTTTACATTTACTTTATAGCTTAGAGCTATAGTGATAGTGTCTGGAAGCATGTCGAGATACCCTCAAGCTGTAAATTAAACACCCTCAAGCTGTTATACTACATTTTAACGGTAAACTTAGACTGCATATTGTACAAAAAAAATTCAGTTTTTCATGAGTGTACGAATACGTATAGAGCTTAATTGTTCTCTTATTTGTGAGAAGATTCAGATAGATAGAAACTTAAACTACTGAACATGTAACCGAAGATGAGTCAACTAAAGAAGCTGAATGTGGGAAGCATCCACATGCTCTCCCTCTAATTGTTTATTTTTCTTTCTACAATTCAAACAAAGCAGAGCCCAGCATCTAAATAAGAAAAGGGGGAAACAACTAAAGATGCAGGATGTCAAATTTCCAATCACTGGAAGTCTGCCCCTTCCTACAATCTAGAGATGAAGAAAATTTTTTATTGTATTCTTAATTTTCTTTCTGGTGATAATTCCATATTGACTGTCTTTTTGCCTCAAGCTCCTCATATATCAGTATAACTTCTCTGCATCCAATCATTAATTTTTGAAAGTAGTAGTCAATATTTTGTGTCCAGTAGACAACTCCACCATCTACTCAGGTTTACCAATTGATTGCTTGTAATGGTTCATAAGATAATCACTTCTCACAAAATTTCTGTATGTCCATTGTTTTTTTCTTCGTGCTACTATCTGTTTCTAGCTCTTCCATCTTTTCTTGGACTCTCGTCTCTTGTTAGCTTATTCCTTGGACAACCTTATTCTCAACATACGACAGAAGAAAAGCCCCTGATCACCAGTAGTCTCCGCATGTACAAGACCCATCTCTGAATAAATGGAAGCGACTTCTGTCCCTAACCACAATTTCCAATCCATAAACCTTAGAAATCAGCTTCATTATGGTATGGCAGTCCCTACAAACTCTCAAATTCTTCACTATCCTAATAGTTACTCCCTTGGCCAATCTTGTCATTCCAAATGCTACAGCAAGCTTCTCACTGTGCTTACCCACTTGATCTTCTTTTTCTTCCTCTTCTATATCATGCATAACGCTCCCAATTTCTGGCACATAGCTCCCTTCAACTCTAAGCCTCAGAATAATTTCTCTTAGCTTCTCATAAGCCTGCTCTGTTATCTTGTTATTCTTTTCGCCTGCCATGAAAATATACATAATCTTGTCAACTTCAATCATGCTCCAACCCGGAGTTTTCTTGATTTTCTTCTCACTCATTGATCTTCTGACTGCAGCAACATCCTTCCATTTCCCTGCAACCGCATATACATTAGACAACAAAACATGGTCACTAGAATTCTTGGGATCTAGCTCAGAAAGCTGTTGCTTCACTTGCTCTGCCAACTTGATGTTTCCATGAATGCTGCAAGCACCAAGAAGAGTCCGCCAGATAATAGCGTTAGGTGAAACAGGCATTTGACAGACAAATTCATAGGCCTCCTGCAGTTTACCAGCTCGACCATATAGGTCAACCATACAGCCATAATGCTCAATGGCCGGTTCCATATTGTAAATATCCTTCATCTTGGAGAAATAGTCACTACCTTGTTTGATTAATCCAGCATGACTACAAGCATATAAAATTGAAATAAAAATGATTCCATCTGGCCTAACTCCAGACTCTTCCATTTCATGAAATAGTCGTATAGCTTCCTTGCCATGGCCATGCATTGCAAGCCCAGCAATTATTGTGGTCCAAGAAATGATGCCCCTTGTTCCCGGCATCCTCTCAAAAACTAAACGAGCCATACCCACATTCCCGCATTTAGAGTACGCATCCATGAGAGCATTATTCACCGAAACAAGCCACGTAAATCCCCCCTTTTCAATTAACCCATGCAGTATTCTTCCAAATTCATAAGCCCCAGCCTGTGCACATGCAGACAGCACTCCGGTCAAGCTCACTTCATTTGGCCTCATCCCCGCCTGCTGCAACTCCCTGAAGTACCCAAAAGCCCCATCAAAACACCCATTATGAGCAAACCCAATGATCATTGTACTCCATGAAACATCATCCTTAACTGGCATTTCCCAGAAGATCTTCCTAGCCAACTCAAGCTCCCCGCCCTTCGTGTACCCAGCAAGCATGACATTCCACGATGTCAAATTCTTAGCAGGCATCCGATTAAATAATCTCGTAGCACCCTCCACGTCATCGTCCCTAAAGCACGCTGTAACCACTGAATTCCAGGCAACAACATTGGGCTCTCGCATTTCCTCGAACACCTTCTTCGCAAAATCCACACGCCCACATTCCCCGTACATACTGATCAATGTAGTCCCAACAAACAGATGGGTATCAAGCCCATGCGTCAAAGCTTGACAATGCAATTGGATCCCCGCCCTCAATGACCTATAACTCGCGGCTGCCTTGAGAATAAATGCAAAAGAGAAGCTATCAGGAGGGGCAAACGATTTCCGTCGCAAGTCGATGTAAGCAGTGATGGAGTTTTGGGGGGTATCGGAGTCGGAGAATCCTCGGATTATAGTGTTGTACATGAAAACATCTGGGTTTGGGAAACGGAGGAAGAGGAAGCGAGCATAGTCGAGAGCATCAGAGATTGTGACAGCGCAGTGGAGGAGAAGCTTCCCATAGATGAAAGGGTCGGTATCGAGGCCAGATTTTTGTAGAGAAGCTTGGATTTGTTTGAAGGTTTTCAGGCTCTTGCAGTTGCTCAAGAGAGAAAGATACTGCTGCTGCTGTAATCTGCTCATTCTCGAAGAGAGACATAGTTTCCCAGTTTCTGAGAGGGAGAACTGATTCGTCGATAGATGGGAGGAGTTGGAACAATTCACAAAATGATGGCTGACTTTTAGTTATTTAAAATAAAAATAGGTCATTTTCTGTTTTTATTTTTAAAGAAAAAAAAAATAGAATAGTCGGAAAAGATGGAAAATTATTTTCTAAAATAAAAATAAATTTTTTTTTTATCTTATATATATATATTAGGTTATGGTAGCACCATATTAGGACACATCATCACAAAAGCATTTGTTGTTCTAAAAATAATTTAATACATGTATATATGTAGAAAATTAAACTATGTTTGATTTATATGCATCATTTTATATAATTAATAATAACTTAAAGTGTTAATAAGAATGAAATTTAAGAAAAATAATTTTATTATTTTTTATTTTTTTTAAATAGAACATATATACAAACTTTATAACATAATATAAATATCACTCTTTTCTATCTGATTTTTTTTAAAAAAATAATTGATATTATTTTTAATTATTTAATAAGTATAATTTTTTTTTATTTTAATATGATTTAAGATAAGAGAAAAAAATTGAAAAAAAAAAGAATCATATAATTTAATTATTTGATATACAATCAATTAAATGATAAATTTATTTAGAAATTAATATTTTATGTGTGTGAAATAAATAAATAATTTTTAAAATATTTTATAAAGCTTAGTTGAATAATTATATCTTGAAAATATGGTAATTAAGTTCTTCAACTTCTAAGCTTATTCTCGATTTTCATATAATCTAATAGGTGTTATAAATTTACTAATTTAAGATGCATGTACCTAAATATAAATTTTGTAATATATATATATATAACCGTTTTTTTGGGCTTAAAAGCCCATCATGTTTTATTATGTTCCAACTAGTCCTTTTATTTTAAAAAGTATTCAAAGACACCCTCCATCGTTAAATACGTGTATACGTGGAAGCTGACAGGACATGATCTTGTATTTTTGGCCATGTGGCTTCCATGTGGGTGTCCACGTTGTCATCCACGTGGTGCTAACGTTGATGCCTATAACTCTAAACACGATTAGAGTTAAATATCTTTTCTCCCTCTTTCTTTATGTTTTTCTCTGCAACTATTGAAACTGGTGGCAGACTTGGAAACTAGAAAAGCTGTAAACTCAAATCAGAAAATGTAATGACTCTGGAAATCTAAAAAAAAATATAATAATTTAAGTGCGGAAGCAAAATAAAAAGTTAAGGTTTACATCCCTTATATAATAACTTAAAAGTACTAAACAAATATTACGGAATGAATTCTCTGAAAGAAACACGAGAAATACGAAAAGTAATGAAAAATAGAAAATATCTAGCATCTACTCGTAATCTTCCCGCGGATCGGGCTCTGGAACCAAATCCTCTTGATCTGAAATAGTTAGATAAGGGATGAGTTACACTAGTCCAGTAAGGATATCACACTATATCACCAACATAGAAGTAATGGTTGGTAGAAAATCAAAATAACTAATAGAGCACTAAATTTAGCAAATTCGTTTATCAATCATAAAATCATTTACAGTTCACCAACAATTGTGGAATTTATGAAAATAACTTATAAAGACAATAATATCATAGATATCATAACTTCATGCACAATCAGCAACATAGAACATATCATAAATTCATATTCATTAACAATAAACTAAATCATAACCATTTCTCGTTTCACCAGCCTACTAGTATCCATGAGGATCCATAGGAGTATTCCCATTACACGTGAGCCCTTTCTCTTAACAATCTCAATTACAAGGCCGTCCCCATACCCCGTCCGGTATGAGCGCCAAATTTTCAATTCTCCATACCCCGTTCGGTATGAGACAACGTTCACAGTAGGGTTCCCTATGAATCTAGTCCGTCCACCATCTTCCAAGATATCTAGTGAGGCTGTCATCTTATTTGTTTATTTGATCACACTAATTTTATGTTCTCTCTTAGTCTCCGTTACCAAATCAAACATAATTACATAAACAAATGATTATGCATCCGGTAATGCAATCATATCTTAAATCTCAAAATCAAACAATGGTCAAGTAAGACAATAATACATGCATTTAAACCATAAAATAGATAAACTAAATATATCACGCTTTTAGACTGCAAAATAAATCAACAGAAATCAACAAAGAATAATGTTCGGTTCGGGCTCCATTAGCAATCCATAATTAATTATGCACATCTATTTAATTTGTACAAAATATCGTATTATTATTTATTCAAACTTCAATTCTATGATAGGAAACAGGGTGAGGGGTCCTTACTTGATTTGACACCGAAAGCTAAATAGCTTACTGCGCCAAGGAGCAGTCCTTGAGTTTCCTGAATTTTTCTCCGGAAACTGAAATGCGCTTATGATACCTACAAATGTCCCAAATAAACCCAAAAATTAGTCCCAAGGCCTACTCGACCAATTTTGAAAATCCAGCACGGTGGCGGTCCGCCTCAGGTCGGCCGTTTTTGGCCGAATTCAGTCGATTTTACATCAATTCCTGCGGGCACACACACTAAAAGGCCTCGGTGAGCCGAAAAAATATAAAAAATCGAAACTCACCGGCGGCGGGGCTCTCCAGTGCGACAGCTCCTCCGACTCACGTTGTGGTTGGGTGTTTCGCTTCGGTCAACCTGTAGAGAAGAAAACGGTGATCACAACGGTAAAAATATTACACGAAACGGAAATCAGAAATACTTTATCAATTTACCCAATTTTTTTATTAAATAAAATAAAATAAAATATAATAAAATAAATAAATTAATTAAATTATATTTATTAATAAAAAATAAAAAAATAAAAAAATTAGTTGGGTGTTACAACTTTCTCCCCCTTAAAAGAAATTTGGTCCCTCAAATTTGTCTGTCACTCTCAATCGAACAACTGGGGATACTGGGCTTTAAAGTCTGATTCTAACTCCCATGTAGCCTCATTCGGTGTGTGGTTCTGCCATATGACCTTTACAAAGGAAATTTTTCGGTTGCAGAGTAATCTACTCTTTCGATCCACAATACCGACCGGTACTTCCTCGTAGGATAGATCCTCCTAGAGTGGAAGAGGCTCGTGGGTCAAGACATGAGAGGGGTTCGAGTTGTACTTGCGTAACATGAACACATGAAACACATTGTGGACCTTAGAAAGTTCTGAAGGCAGTGCTAGTCTGTAGGTAGCGGTACCAATTCTGTCTAAGACTTCAAATGGTCCAATAAATCGGGAGTTCAGTTTCCCCCTCCTACCGAACCTGTTGATTCCCTTGAAAAGAGTGACCTTAAGGAACACTAGGTCGCCTTTCTCAAATTCTAAATCTCTCCTCTGGGTGTCCGCATAACTCTTCTGCCTACTCTTAACCGTCTGAATATTCTTCCTGATCTTAACTATTTTGGATGTAGTCTCCTCTATTAGATATGGGCCGAACAGTTTTTTATCACCCACTTCTTCCTAACAAATCGACAATTTGCATGGGTGCCTATATAATGCCTCATACGGAGCCATGTCAATACTCTCTTGGTAGCTATTGTTGTAGGCGAACTTTATCAGGGGTAGGTGGTCATCCCAACGTCTCCTAGAGTCAATGACACAAGCTCGGAGCATATCCTCAAGTGTACGGATTGTCTTTTCTAACTGTCCATCAGTCCGAGGGTGAAATACAGTACTGAGGGACAGTTTCGTTCCCATGGCTTGTTGAAAGCTACTCAAAAACTGAGAAGTGAACCTGGGGTCCCTGTCAGACACCACTGTCACTCGCACTCCATGCAATCTGACTATTTTTCAGATATACATTCTTTCTAACTTGTTCAAGGGATCGGTCGTCTTGATGGCCAAGAAGTGGGAAGACTTGGTAAGCTGGTCAACAATTACCCAGATGACATCATATCCTGAGTGTGCCTTAGGTAATCTTGTCACGAAGTCCATAGTGATATGTTTCCACTTTCATTCGGGATCGGTAATGGCTGAAGTAGCTCGTCTAGGCGCTGATGTTCGGCCTTGACCTGTTGACATACCAAACACTTAGAAACAAAGTCAGTTATATCTCTTTTCATCCCGTTCTACTAAAAATGGGGTTGCATATTTTGGTACAGTTTAGTGCTTCCGGGATGCATGATAAACTTTGAGTTATGGGTCTCTGTCATAATGCCTCTCCTTAACTCACTTTCACTTAGAACACACACCTTGTCTTGGAATCGGAGCAACCCATCGGCGGAGACTCAGAATTCTGAGCTAACTCCCTGCTCTGCATCTTTCTTGAGGGCTACTAGGGTGGGATCGACTGACTGAGTTTTCCTTATTATCTGTATTAACTCAGGTTGAATGGTCAGATAACCTAAACATGTGACTCTCTTCAAGTCCTGAAGTCGAACCTGTTGTGTGGCCCCAATCTGTCTGCATTCTGAAACCATCAAATGGGTTAATATACTTGCACTTTTTCTACTGAGTGCATCGGCTACCACGTTGCCATTACTTGGATGATACAAGATGTCACAATCATAGTCCTTAAGAAGTTCTATCCACCTCTTCTGACGTATGTTGAGATCATTTTGAGTGAATATGTGTTTCAAAATCTTGTGATCAGTATAGATCTAAAAGGTCTCTCCATATAAAAAATGGTGTCAAGTCTTCAAGGCGTGTATGATTGCGGCAAGCTTTAAGTCATGGGTGAGATAGTTTTTCTCATGACTCTTTAACTATCTGGACCCCTAGGCTATGACCTTCCAATGCTGCATTAAAACACAACTCAGACCTAGATAGGAGGCATCATTGTAAACTGTATATCTCCCCGATCCACTTGTTTAAGGCCAGCACAGGTGCAGTAGTCAGCTGTTTCTTTAGTTCTGAAAAAATTCTTTTACAGTCATCATTCCATTCAAACTTGACATTATTCTTTGAGAATCGGGTCAGGGGAGCAGCTAGACTAGAAAATCCTTCAACAAACCTGCAGTAATAGCCTGTCATTCCCAGAAAGCTACGGATCTCCTTAATTAATATCAATTTCTCCCAGCCGAGCACCACTTCAACCTTTTCAGGGTTCATTGATACTCCATCATTTGATATGATGTGTCCTACAAATGTGGTCTACTCAAGCTAAAATCCACACTTACTTAACTTTGCATACAACTTCTTTCCTCTGAGAACTTGTAAAACATAAGCTAGATGGTGAGTATGTTCCTCTCTGCTTTTTGAATAAACCAGGAGGTCATCAATGAACACGATAACAAATTGATCTAAGAATTGTCTGAAGACCTTGTTCATCAGATCCATGAAGATGGCTGGGGCATTGGTTAACCCAAATGGCATGACCAAGACTTCATAGTGTCCATACCTGGTTCGAAAGACTGTCTTGGGGATGTCTTCTGTCCTGATTTTTACCTGATGGTAACCTGAACGCAGGTCTATTTTGGGGAAGACCTGCGCACCCTGTAACTGATTGAAGAGGTCATCAATCCTGGGAAGGGGATATTTGTTCTTAATTGTGACTCTGTTCAACCCTCTGTAATTAATACATAACCTCAACGTTCTATCTCCCTTTCTAGCAAAAGTGACTCCGGTACTCCAAGGGGACACATTATGTCTGGTAAAGCTATTGTCCTGTAATTCAGTGATTTGTTTCCTCAGTTCCTCTATCTCAACGTGGCTCATGCGGTAACGAGCAACTGAAATAGGCTGGGTGCCTAGCTGTAGGTCTATGGTGAATTCGACTTCCCTGTCCACTAGCAGTCTGGGTAGTTCATCTGGAAACACATCTGAAAAGTTTCGGATTACCAGAATCTCTTGAATGCAATTTTCTTTCTTGGGTTTGCCTAGTTAGAGAAAACAGTAAGGTTAAAGTACTCGACGAATAAAAAAATTTGCCATCAACGAATAAGTACTAAATGATTTTATTAATTTGTAAATGGCTCCTCATTAGGAGGATTGAATACAACTTTTTTGCTAAAACAATCTACGGTAGTGTGATACACCGCTAGCCAATTCATTTCTAAAATTACATCAAAATCCCTCGTGTCTAATTCTATTAGGTCCACACTCAATTTTTTATTTGCTATCTCTATGACACAAGCCCTGTAGACAACTTCTCCCACTAGTGTCATACTTTCAGCAGTAGACACAAATAATATAGAATCAAGTTTATCAGGTAATACATTAAATTTTGATGCAAAAACAGGTGAAACAAATAAATACAATGCACTAGTGTCAATCAAAACATGAACAAGATAGTTACAGATAGTGTACATACCCTGTACTACGTCCGAGTTAGCTTCAGCATCCTGTTGGGTGAGATTGTAAGCCTTGTCCTGGAAAGGAGGTCTGCCATGATTCTAATTCATTAGGCACTCTCTCGCATGATGTTGGGCACTACCACATATGTGACAGGTGTTGTTGATGCGATAGCAGGGTCAGTCCCTATGATCCCTGCCGCAATGCTGATAGATCTTACCACGTCCTGCCACCGGGGCCTGAGGGGGAGCCTGGATCACCGGCCTGGGCCTTTTGTTCTGTTGAACAGGCGCAGTAGGTGCTGCTATGCGGGGTGGAGCTGAGGGTCTGAGGTTCCTTGCTGTCTGAGAGAGGGTGCGGAAGCTCCTTTCCACTAGCTGTGCCTTGGTTAGGACGACCGAATAAGTCCTGAGCTCCAGCACCAACAAATGTTGTCTGATATCTGGGTAGAGGCCCTACTCGAACCTCCTAGCCTTCTTGCCTTCATCCAACAACGTCTCAGGGGAGTATCGGCCCAACTCCAGAAACTTACAAGCATATTTTGACATCGTCATGTTTCCCTGGACCAACTGGACAAACTTCATCTCCTTCAGATGTCGGAGATGCTCTGGGAGGTATTCTGTATGAAAGACTGCTAGAAACTGTTTCCAAGTAACTGGACAGGCAAGGTGGTCTTTTTGAGTTCCCACTAGCGGTCTGCTTCTCCCACTAGTATGTAGGTAGCAAGGGTGACCTTCTACTCAGAAGTCACATCTAGGGTCTTAAAGGCTTTCTCTGTCTCTGCCAACCAGTACTCGACATCTTCAAAAGAGGATCCCCCTGCAAAAGTAGATGGATTTAATCTCTTGTACCTCTCTATGTAGCCTAGGTCAATCATGGGAGGAACTAGGTCCCGTGGAAGAGGGACTCGGCCAGGCTAAGGATAGACTGGGGGGCCCTATGGTGGTACTTGCTAATACGATGGGGGCACCAAATTGTACTATGGCGTGTCGGACGGTACTGTGGCTGGGGCACTGGATCATACTGCGGTTGTGCCAGGTGGTACTGTGGAGGAGTAGGGTCGTACCAGGGTGGCTCGGGATCCTCTCGCTGCAGTGGTGGCTCAACCTGTGGCAGCGGGGGAGGGTCAGGTAGCTCCCTCCTCTCCTTTTAGCCTTGCTGGGCAGCAATGAGTCTCTCCAGCATCTTAAATATCCAATCAACATCTTCCTTAAGCGAACCATTCCGGGCTGCTCGGTTTAGTGGGGATCTTCTTTTCCTCATTTCTCTGTACCTACATTTCATAAGGAAGGGTTGAGTGATAATTCATTGGTTTGGTGTTTCTCTAAGTATCATTGTGTAAGGGACGAGTCCAAGGAACGTGGCTTTGATACCAACTATAACGACCTCGAAAATAAAAAAAAATATAATAATTTAAGTGCGGAAGCGAAATAAAAGGTTAAGGTTTACATCCCTTACACAATAACTTAAAAGTACTAAAAAATATTATGGAATGAATTCTCTGAAAGAAACACGAGAAATACAAAAAGTAATGGAAAATAGAAAGTACCTAGTATCTACTCGCAATCTTTCTGTGGATCGGACTTTGGAACCAAGTCCTCTTGATCTGAAATGATTAGATAAGGGATGAGCTACACTAGCCCAGTAAAGATATCATACTATATCACCAACACAGAAGTAATGGTTGGTAGAAAATCAAAACAACTAATATAGCACTAAATTTAGCAAATTCGTTTATCAATCGTAAAATCATTTACCGTTCACTTACCATTGTGGAATTTATGAAAACAACCTATAAAGACAATAATATCATACATATCATAACTTCATGCACAATCAGCAACATAGAACATATCATAAATTCATATTCATTAACAATAAACTAAATCATAATCGTTTCTCATTTCACCAGCCTACTAGTATCCATGGGGATCTATAAGAGTGTCCCCACTACACGTGAACCCTTTCCTTTAACAATCTCAATTATACGGCCATCACCATACCCCTTCCAATATGAGTGCCAAATTTTCAAGTCTCCATACCCCGTTCGGTATGAGACAACGTTCACAGTAAGGTTCCCTATGAACCTGGTCCATCCACCATCTTCCAAGATATCAAGTGAGACTGTCATCTTGTCTGTTTATTTGATCACACCCCTTTCCTGTTTCCCCTTAGCCTCCGTTACCAAATCAAACATAATCACATAAACAAATGAACATGCATCCGGTAATGCAATCATATCTTAAATTCCAAAATCAAACAGTGGTCAAGTAAGACAATAATACGTGCATTTAAACCATAAAATAGATAAAGCAGAAACCATCATGCTTTTAGACTGCAAAATAAATTAACAAAAATCAACAGAGAACAATGTCCGGTTCGGGCTCCATTAGCAATCCGTAATTAATTATGCACATCTATTTAATTTGTACAAAATACCGTATTATTATTTGTTCAAACTTCAATTCTATGATAAGAAATAGGATGATGGGTCCTTACTTGATTTGACACCGAAAACTAAATGGCTTACTGCCCCTACGGGCGGTCATTGGGTTCCCTGAATTTTTCTCCGATAACTTAAACGCGCTTATGGTACTTACAAATGTCCTCAATAAATCCAAAAATTAGTCCCGGGGCCTACTTGACCAATTTCAGAAATCCAGCACGGCGGCGGTCCACCTCGAGTCGGTCGTTTTCCACTGAATTCGGTCAATTTTATATTGATTCCTGCGAGCACACATGCTAAAGGGCCTCGGTGGGCCGAAAAAATATGAAAAATTGAAACTCACTGGCGGCAGGGCTCTCCTGTGCGGTGGCTCCTCCAGCTCACATTGTAGTTGGGTGTTTCGCTTCGGTCAACTTGTAGAGAAGAAAATAGCGATCACAACGGTAAAAAAATTACATGAAATGAGAATCGAGAAGGGCCTCATCGAAGGCGGTTTGTGAAATTTTCCACAGCGGCGCCGTCAGGCATCGACGTTATTTTTCGGTCAATTGGCTGGTTCTTTCACTCTGATTTGGCCATTGGTGGGTTTAAAATTGAATTTTGTGCAAAAAATTTTTTTTTACCTTTTTTGGTGGTCGAAAAGGGTTCTAATGCAGCAGCGGATGGCAGCGGTCGGCTCCCCGACGGCTGGGTTGTCTTCTCCGGCAAGGGGCTCTGGCGGCTAAGGTTAGAGTTTGGGTGTGGATGGGGTTATTTATACCCATTCGCTTTTGATCTGGGCCGTCCATCGCTTTTGATCTGGACCGTTCGATCGCAATTAAATAAGGAGTGAATTTGGACCGTTCATCGCGATTCAATCTGGGTCGTCCGTGCGCGTGGAAACGAACCTCAGCCGTTCGATTGCGCGCACACGGATCACCCACGAGGCTCCCCCCTGCGTGGCCTCCCGTATCAGCACCTCTACCACTTGGCGCGTCCTGATTGGTTGGAGCTGCTGACCGGGTGTGTGACGCGGCACAATTTTTTTAAATTGTGTTTTGACCCCCGTTTTCTGATTTTTCTTTCAAAAATATCTTAAGAACCTAAATTTTTACCCATTTTTCTCAAAATTATTTTCAATTTAATCCTTTATCAATTTACCCAATTTTTTTATTAAATTAAATAAAATTAAATCTAATAAAATAAATAAATTAATTAAAAAATTATATTTATTAATAAAAAATAAAAATAAAAATAAAATTTTAGTTGTGTGTTACAGAAAACCTGAAGTTTCATCAAGCTTCATCTTTTGTCTCTGCAACACACCTTGGAAAGCTCGAAGTTTCTGTTTAATAAGCTTCCCCATTTCCTCATTTCGTCATTTCTTTCTACAAAATACACATTTGCAATAGGGATTTTTCAAAAACCCAAAGCTTCTAAAATCTGTAACCCAAAGCTTGTTCAATCTTTAAGCCCGAGGCTTATTCATTGTCTAAATCTAAAGCTTCCTCAGTTTCCAACACCTAAAGCTTTTTCAATCTATAAACCCGAGGCTTCTTCAATATCTAAATCTAAAGCTTCTTCAGTCTGTAAACTCGAACTACCCTCCTCCATTTCTGCAACACCTACAGATTTAAAGGGTCTTTGGAGCATTTTGTTGAACAGATTATGAGTAGCCTTCATATAATCTTCATTAACAACAACTTACAACCTATACATCTCTCTAAATTAACCAAGCAACACCAATTATTATTTGATGAATCATACATAAAAATCATTATTTTTTGCAAATATCAAATCAAGTATAATTTGAAAGAGGATATAGTGTTCGCAAGAATTGAAGCCAATGGTGCAGGAAAAGTTATTACATCAATATATAATCACTCTCATAGCTTTCAAACGCATATTGGATTAATTTTCTTAAATATCGATTTTAGTATATTGCTCATGACAAATCTATTCTTATATGGAAAATTTCATATCATAATATCACTCTTGAATTATCTATACATCACAGGCGTAACTGCCCGAAACTTAAAAGAAAATAAATTATAAATTGAATGCGGAAGCGAAATAATAAAATTAGGGTTTACATTCCTTACGCAATAATTTAGAATACCCAATAGATTTACAGGAATGACTTTTCTAAAAGGACAACGAAAAATCAAGAAATAAATGGAAAGTAAACAACTAACATTCTATTTGCAACCCTCTTGTGGATCGGAAGCTAGATCTTAGTCCTCTTGATCTGAAATGGTTAATGAAAGAGTGAGTTATACTACTCAGTAAGAATATCACACTACTCACTAATACAGAAATAAAGATTGGTAAAATTAATAAAATAACTAATGGAGCTCTTAATTTAAATAAATTCATTTATCATAAATAAAATTATTTGTTGTATACTTACCATAGTGAGATTTTTAAAACTGAGCGATAGAGGCAATAACACAAACAACATCATAATCTCATATTCAATTAACCAAAACAATAACTTTTTCTTTTTATCTACCTACTAGTATCCATGGGGGTCTATAGGGATGTCCCCACTACGCGTGAACTCTTATTCAACATTGTCAACTAATCGGCCGTCCCTATACCCTGTCTGGTATGAACACAAAAAATATCATCCCTCAATACTCCATCCGATATGATGGTGAAACGGACTGTTCCCATACTCCATCTGGTATGAGTGCCAAAATACCAATTCTCGATACCCCATCCAGTATGAGACAACGTTCACGGTAGGGTTCTCTATGTACCTAATCCGTCCACCATCTTCCAAGATATCTAGTAAGGCTACCATTAATTCATTCACTTAATCAAGCAATTTTCTGTTTATATTTAATTTTTAGTTTCACAATTTAACTATAAATCACACAAAAGAAGCAATACATGCATCAAAGAAACACAACTGAATCATCTTACCAACTCCAGTGTATTATCATGCATTTAAAACAGTAAAATTAACCAATTTGTTAAAACATGATAAAAAGTTATAAATAACCGGTTCTGCCTCTATTAGTAACCTGTAATTAATTATCGAGATTTTTTTAAATTACGCAAAATATCGTATTATTTATAATTAAACTTTAATTCCATAATAGCGAATAAGCTGAGGGATTCTTACCCGAATCGGTGTCCGAAACACTAAACTTTCAATTGAGTCTACTGACGGTCTGCGAGTTCTCTAAATTTTCCTTCGGAGATTAAAACACACTTCAAGTACCTAAAAATATTCCAAAAAATCAAAAATCAGTATTAAAAAACTTTTCTGGCCAATTTTAAAATTCGAACATGGCAGCACTACCGTGCTCCGGATGTCTACACTGCCGTTTGCAGTGGCGGTTTGCCTCGAACTGGCTGTTTTCAGTCATTTTTGGCCGATTTTGACCGATTTTATACTCATCCCTGCGAGAAAACACGTTAAGGGGGCTTGGTTTGCAAAAAAATTTTGAAAAATAAAAGCTTACTAGCGGCGGAGTTTTCCGGTACGGCGGCTCTGTTGGCTCACCTTCGAGGTTAGGCGTTTTTCTTCAGTCAACTTGTGAAAATCAGAATGGTGAATACAATAGTAGAAAAATCGCATGAAATTAGAATCGAGAAGGGCCTCATCGGAGGCAGTTTTTGATTTCTTCTACGGTGGTGCCGCCGGACTTTACCCACGATTTTTCGCTCATCGGCCGGTCTTTTTGCTCTAATTTGGCTATAGGGGTGTTTAAAATCAAATTTCGAGTAAATAAATTTTTTTTACCTTTTTTAGCGATCGAAGGTGGCTCTGGTAGGACGGCGGGCGGCGGTCGACTCCCTTCTCCAACGATTGGTTCTTCTTCTCCGACGAGGGGCTGTCGACTAGGGCTAGGGTTCGGTGTGAAATGAGATATTTATATATGTCTTCCTTTAATCTGGACCATCCATTGCGTTTGATCTCAACCATCGAATCGCATTTAAAGAACAAATAAATCTAGACTGTTCATCGCGATTTGATCTGAGTCGTACGATCGTATTTAAAGAAGGAATAAACTTGGGTCGTTCATCGCATTTAATCGCGACTGTCTGATTGCGCTTGAGGAGGGAACGGATCCGGACCATCCACGCACCCAGAAACAAATCTGGACCGTCCGATCGCGGGCACATGGATTGCCAGCGTGGCCTCCTGTGCGGCACCGAGTCAGCGTGCCTTACTACGGGATGTGCTCCGGTTCGTTAAGGCTGCTGACTGGGCGGTCCTACATGGCACATTTTTTAAAATTATATTTTGACCCCCAATTTTTTATTTTTCTTTCAAAAATATCCACCGAACCCAAATTTTCACCTTTTTTTTTTCAAAATTATTTTCAATTTCATCTTCCATCTATCTTTTCCTAATTTTGCATTAAATAGAAATTTACAAATTTAAAATTTTTATTTTTTATATATTAATTTAATTTTTAAAAATCAATCCCGGGCCAAATTTTTTGGGCTCGGATATTACAACTCTCCCAACCTTAAAAGAAATTTGGTCTCTCAAATTTGTCTCTCCCTCACTCAATCAAACAGTTGGGGATATTGAGCTCTGAAGTTGACTCTAGCTCCCATGTGGCCTCTCTGTGTGTGTGACTCTGCCATAGGACCTTAACGAAAGAAATTTTCCAATTGCGGAGTACTCTGCTCTTTCAGTTCACAATACTCACCAGTACTTCCTCGTAGGACAGATCCTCCTGGAGTGAAAGGGGCTCATGGGCCAAGACATGAGAGGGGTCTGGGTTATACTTATGCAACATAGACAAATGAAACACATTATGGACCATGAATAGTTCTGAAGGTAGAGCCAGTTTATAGACGGCGGAGCCAATTCTGTCTAAGATTTCAAATGAACTAATAAACCGAAGATTTAGTTTCCCCCTCTTGCCAAACCTACTGATTCATTTGAAAGGAGTGACCTTAAGGAACACCCGATCACCTTTCTCAAATTTTAAATTCTTCTTCTGGGTATCCGCATAACTCTTCTGCCTACTTTGAGCCATCTGGATGTTTTTCCTAATCTTAATTATTTTGGCTGTAGTCTCCTCTACAAGATCTGAACCGAATAATTTTCTATCACCCACTTCTTCCAAATAGGTCGGCGATCTACATGGGCGGCCATATAACGTCTCGTACAGAGCCATGCCGATACTTGCTTGGTAGCTGTTATTGTAAAAAAACTCTATTAAGGGTAAGTGATCATCTCAATGGCCTCCGATGTCAAGAACACAAGCTCGGAGTAAATCCTCCAATAGGTGTATTGTCTTTTCTGATTGTCTATCAGTCTGAGGGTGGAATGCGGTACTAAAGGACAGTTTCATTCTCATGCCCTGTTAAAAATTATACTAGAATCGAGAAGTGAACCTAGGGTCCCTGTCGGACACTACTGTCACTAGCACCTCATATAACCTGACTATCTCCCGGATATACATTCTTGCTACCTTGTCCAAAAGGTCGGTCATCCTAATGGCCAAGAAGTGGGAAGACTTGGTGATTCGGTCAATAATTATCTAAATTGCATCATGTTCTGAGTGTACCCTAGGCAATCCTGTTACGAAATCTATTGTGGTGTGTTCCCATTTCCACTCTAAAATTGGTAATGACTGAAGTAGCCCGTCTGAGTGTTGATGCTTTGCCTTGACTTGCTGACATACCAAACACTTGGAAACAAAGTCCGCCACATTTTCTTTCATCCCGATTCACTAAAATCGGAGTCGCATACTTTGATACATCTTAGTGCTTAAAGGATGCATGATAAACTTTGAGCTATGGACCTCGATCATGATGTCCCTTTTCAGCTTACTATCACATGAAACACACACCTTGTCCTAAAATCTAAGCAATCCATCAGCAGAGACTCAAAATTCTAAATTTACTCCATACTATGCATTTTTCTTGAGGGCTGCTAGGGTGGAATCGGCATATTAGGCTTCCTTTATTCTCTAGATCAACTCAGGTTGAACAGTCAATTGGGTCAAGTATGTGACTCTCTTCAAGTCATGAAGTCACCTATTGTACGACCCTTATTGCCCTACATTCTGAAACCATTAGATGAGCTAATATACTTGTACGTTTTCTGCTGAATGTGTCGGCAACCACGTTGCCCTTATCCGAGTGATGCAATATGTTGCAATTGTAGTCCTTGAGGAGTTCTATCCATCTTCTCTGACGCATGTTGAGATTCTTTTGAGTGAATATGTGTTTCAAGCTCTTATGGTTGGTATAGATATGAAATATTTTCCCATACAAGTAATGACGTCAATTCTTCAAGGTGTGGATAATCGTGACAAGTTCTAAGTCATGGGTGGGGTGGTTTTTCTCATGACTCTTCACCTTCCTGGACCCATGGGCTATGACCTTCCCATGCTGCATCAAAACACAACCCAACCCCAAGTAGGAGGCATCACTATAAACTGTGTATCCCATTGTCCTGCTTGGCAAGATCAACACAGGTGTAGCAGTCAATTGCTTCTTTAGTTCTGAAAAACTCTTTTCACAGTTCTCGTTCTACTCAAATTTGGCGTTCTTCTTTGTGAGTCGAGTCAAAAGAGTAGCTAGACTAGAAAATCCTTTCACAAACCTGCGGTAATAACCTGTCATCCCCAAAAAGCTACAAATCTCCTTGATCAAGGTTATTTTTTTCCGGCCGAGCACTACTTCAACTTTTTCGGAGTTCACTGACACTCAATTCCTTGATATGATATGCCCTAGGATGGTAGTCTACTTGAGCCAGAACCCACACTTACTCAACTTTACATACAATTTCTTTTCTCTGAGAACCTGCAAAACGTGAGTCAGATGGTGAGCGTATTCCTCTTTACTTTTTGAATAGATCAGGATATCATCAATAAATATAATGAAGAACTGATCCAGGAATTTTCTGAAAACCTTATTCATCAAATTCATGAAGATCGCTGGTGCGTTGGTTAGTTCAAATGGCATGACCAAAAACTGATAGTGTCCGTACTTAGTTCGAAAAGCTATTTTGGGAATGTCTTCCGTCTTGATTTTTACCTGATGGTAACTTGAACGAAAATCTATTTTAGAGAAGACATGAGCACCCTATAACTGATCAAAAAGGTCATCGATCCTGGGGAGGGGGTACTTGTTCTTGATCGTGACCCTATTCAGTCCTCTATAGCCAATACATAACCTTAACGTCCTATCCCCTTTCCTTACAAATGTGACTCTGGCATCCCAATGGGACACACAATGTCGGATGAATCTACTATCCTTCAATTCATTAATCTGTTTTCTCAACTCCTCCATCTCAACACGACTCATGCAGTAAAGGGCAAACGAAAAAGGTTGGGTGCCTGACTGAAGATCTATGGTGAATTCAACTTCTATGTCCACTGGCTGTTCGAGTAATTCATCCAGGAACACATCTAGGAAGTCTCGGACTATTAGAATCTCTCGAATATAAATTTCTTTCTTAGGTTTATCTAATTAGAGAAAACAACCGAGTTAAAACACTTAATAATAGGAAAAATTTCCATGAGGGAATAATGTTTAAAAAATTTTATTAATTTGTAAATGACTCTTCATTAGGAGGGTTGAATACAAGTTTCTTATAGAAACAATCTACGGTAGCGTGATACACCGCTAGCCAATTCATTCACAGGATTACATTAAAGTCTCTCGTGTTAATCTCTATTAGGTTCACACTCAATTTTCTATCTGTTATCTCTATGATATATACTTTTTATATAACCTCCCCCAGTAGTGTCCTACTCCCAAGAGTAATATAAATAATACAGAATCAAGTTTTTTAGGTAATACATTCAAGTTTGGTGTAAAAGCATGTGAAATAAATAAATATGAGGCACGAGTATCAATCAATACATGTGCAAGATGATTACAGATAGTGTACGTACCTTGTATCATGTTGGGTTGGCTTCTGCATCTTGCTGAATGAGGTTGTAAGTCATGCCCTAGATAAGAGATCTGACATGGTTCTGATTTCTCGGACACTCTCTCGCATAATGCTGGGCACTCCCGCATATACGACAACTATTGTTGAGGCGATAGTAGGGTTGATTCCCATGATCCTTGCCACAGTGTTGGCAAGTCCTACCGCATCCTGTTGTTGGAATCTGAGGAGGAACCTAAGTCATTGGGCTAGATCTTTTGTTCTGTTGAACAGGTGCAGTAGGTACTGGTTTGCAGTATGAAACTAGGGCCTGAGGTTCCCTACTACTGGAGAAAAAATGCGAAGGTTCTTCTCCACTAATTATACTTTGGCCAGAACGGCCGAGTAAGTACTGAGTTCAAACATATACAACTGCTGTATAATCTCAGGACGGAGACCCCACTCGAACTTTCTTACCTTTCTGCCTTCATCCATCATGCGCTCAAGGGAATACCGGTCCAACTCTAGTAACTTTCGGGCATATTCTGATACAGTTATGTCACCTTGGACTAAGTGTGCAAACTCTATTTTTTTCAGATGTCGGAGATGTTCTAGGAGGTAATTTGCATTGAAGGCCATCAAGAATTGTTCCCAAGTGATTGGAACGGGTAGGGTGGCTTGCTTGAGTAGCCATTAGTGGCATGCCTTTCCTACTAGTATGTAGGTGGCAAGTATTACTCTCTATTCGAGAATCACTCCAAGAGTCGTGAAAGTCTTCTCTGTCTCAGCTAACCAGTACTCGACCTCTTCAAATGAGGATGCCCCTATAAAAGTAGATAAGTTTAGTCTTTTATACCTCTCAATGTAGCTTGGGTCCATCATGGGAGGAACTGAGTCCTGTGGAAGAGGGACTTGATTGTACTGGGGATGGACTGGATTGTTCTGTGGTGGTACTGGATGATATGTTGGAGGCACTGGATTGTACTATAGTGGTGTCAGGTGATGCGGTTAGGGCACCAGTCTATACTGTAGTGGTACCAGATGATGCAGTTAGGGCACCATACCATACTGTGGTGGTGCTGGATGGTACTGTGGAGGAGTAGAATCGTACCGAGGTGGCTCAGGATTCTCCCACTGCAGGGGTGGCTCAACTTGTGGTAGCAGGAGAGGGTCAGGTAACTCCCTCATTTTCTCCCGGGCCTGCTAAGCAGCGATGAATCTCTCCAGCATTTCAAATAACCGGTCAACATTCTCTTGAAGCGAACCCTCCCGGGCTGCTCAGTTTAGTAGGGGTTTTCCTCTCATCATCTATCTATATCTGTATTTCACAATGAATGATTGAGTGATAATTCATTTTTTTTTTGTTTTCTAGGGTTTTTGTGTAAGGAATGGTTCTGAGAAACGGGAATCTGATACCAATTGTAATGGTCCAAAACTTAAAAGAAAATAAATTATAAATTGAATGCGGAAGCGAAATAATAAAGTTAGGGTTTACATTCCTTACACAATAATTTAGAATACTCAATAGGGTTACAAAAATGACACTTCTAAAAGAATAACAAAAAATTAAAGAAATAAATATAAAGTAAACAACTGGACATCCTATTTGCAACCTTTTTGTAGATCGAGAGCTGGATCTTGGTCATCTTGATCTGAAATAGTTAATGAAAGAGTAGGCTATACTAACCCAGTAAGAATGTCACACTACTCACTGATACAGAAATGAAAGTTGGTAAAAATCATGAAAACAACTAATGGAGCTCTTAATTTAAGTAAATTTATTTATTATAAATAAAATAATTTATTATATACTTACTGTAGCGAGATTTCCAAAACTGACTGATAGAGGCAATAATACAAACAACATCATAATCTCATATTCAATTAAGCAGAACAACAACTTTTCATTTTTATATGCCAACTGGTATCCATAGGGGTCCATAGGGATGTCCCCACTATGTGTGAACCCTTATTCAACATTGTCAACTAACTGGCCGTCCCCATACCCCGTCTAGTAGGAGTACCAAAAATATCATCCTTCAATACTCCGTCTGGTATTAGGGTAAAACGGGTCGTCCCCATACCTCATCCGATATGAGCGCCAAAATACCAATCTTCGATACCCCATCCGGTATGAGGCGACGTTCACGATAGGATTTTCTATGTATACAGTCCGTTAACCATCTCCCAAGATATCCAGTAAGGCTACCATTCATTCATTCACTTAATCAAGTAATTTTTTGTTTATATTTAATTTTCACTTTCACAATTTAACTGTAAATCACGTAAAACAAGTAATACATGCATCAAGGAAATACAACTGAATTATTTTACAAACTCCAGCATATTATCATGCATTTAAAACTGTAAAATCAACCAATCAGTTAAAACAGGATAAATAGTGATAAATAACCGGTTTCGCCTCCATTAGTAACCTATAATTAATTATCGAATTTTTTTAAATTACGCAAAATGTCGTATTATTTATAATTAAACTTCAATTCCATAATATGGAATAAGGTGAGGGATTCTTACCCGAATCAATGTTCGAAATACTAAACTTTCAGCTGCGCCTACTGGCAGTCCGCAGGTTCCTTGAATTTTTCTTTGGAGATTAAAACACGCTTCAAGTACCTAAAAATATCCAAAAAAATTCAATCAATGTTAAAAACCTTTTCCGATTAATTTCAAAATTCCGGCACGGTGGCACCGCCATGCTCCAACGATGGCACCGCCGTCTGCAGCGGTGGTTTGCCTTGAACTGGCCATTTTCGGCCTATTTTATACTCATACATGCGAGAAAACACATTAAGGGGTATCGGTTGGCAGAAAAAAGTCAAAAAATAAAAATTTACCGGTGGTGGGATTTTCCGATGCGGCGGCTCCGCCGACTCACCTTTGCAGTTGGATGTTTTTCTTCGGTCAACTTATGGGAAACAGAATGATAAATACAATTGTAGAAAAATTATACGAAACGGGAATCGAGAAGGGCCTCATTGGAGGCAGTTTTTAATTTTTCCTACAACATCACCGCCGAGTTTTACCTGCGGTTTCCAGCTCATCCACCAGTTCTTTTGCTCCGATTTGGTCATGAGGGTGTTCAAAATCAAATTTCGAGCGAATGAGAAATTTTTTACCTTTTTTGACGGTCGGATGTGGTTCCGGCACGGCGGCGGGTGGCGGTCGTCTCCCTTCTCTGAAGACTGCTTCTTCTTCTCCGGCAGAGGGCTAGTGACTAGGGTTAGGATTCGGTGTGAAGTGAGATATTTATACCCGTATCTTGTTAATTTGAACTGATCCAGTCCGATCACGTTTAAAGACAAAATAAATCTGAACCGTTCATCACAATTTGATATGGGTCATATGATCGCGTTTAAAGAAGAAACGAATATGGACTGTTCATCGCGTTTAGTCGTGATTGTCTGATCGCGCCTGAGGAGGGAACGGATCTGGATCGTCTACGCGTGTGAAAATAAATCTGCACCATCTAATCGCAGGCACGTGGATTGCCAGCGTAGCCTCCCGCCGGCACCAAGTCAATGTGCCTTGCCACGCGGAGTTCTCCGGTTCGTCTGAACTGCTGACTGGTCGGTTCTACGTGGTACATGTTTTTAAAATTGTATTTTGACCCCCAAGTTCCCGAATTTTCTTTAAAAAATACCTCCCAAACTCAAAATTTCACCTCTTTTTCCAAAAATTATTTTCAATTTCATCATCCACCTATTTTTTTTCTAATTTTGCATTAAATAGAAATTTACAAATTTAAAATTTTTATTTTTTATATATTAATTTAATTTTTAAAAATGAATCCCGGGCCAAATTTTTCGGGCCCGAGTATTACAACAGGCAAGTGTAATAGCTTCATTTCGTCTAGTTTTGTTCATGTCTATAAATTATCTTATTAATCATGTCCAACATTCATTCATAATGAATAATACAAAATGATATCATAAGTTGAGATTTATTATTATTATTATTATTGTTAGTGTTATAGTAATTGTATTTTCAATTATTTATTAAGAAAAAGTGTAAAAGATAATCTAATAAAAAAAATCATTGCAATTAAGAGGACGAAGTGAGTGAACATTTTTTAAAATCACTTGGAAGGTGTTCGAAGAAAGTATCAATTGTAGCACTATTTTTTAAATTAAAAATATATATACATTACACCGTAAGTACACTAACTTAATCTAAGGTAAGAAACTATAGAAAACTACCATAAATCCGAAGGAAAAAAATCAATCAACAGCAGAACTAGTGCACTAAAATTATAAACACAAAATAAGTAATAAATGATTAACCTCTTAATAAAAAACACTGAAATCCAACCAAACTTCCTTTTAGTTGTTGGTATTTATGATTTTCAACCAAAAAAAAAAATGGAGAATAAAGGGATCGACCGCTGCAGAAGGAAAAATGAAGCATGAGATAGTTTTAAAAATATTCATTAAACTTCTATGAAGTGATGATCTGTTTATTGATTCACATATAAAAATAAACAAAACCAAATTAGTTTGAGAAAATTATCCCTACTATGAAAATTTAAGTTATATATGAATATGAATAGATAAGAACCTTCACTAGATATTTAAATTTTTAAAAAAGTAATAATATTTCTATTTTTTTATAATTTAATATATGTATTTAAAACATAAAACATAATTTTTTATATTTAACAAATTTTTCCACGCAAATGATAGAAACATGATTTTTTCCTTAAAAGTAAGCAAATATAGGTTAACTTGTTGTCAGCAAATCCATGGATTATAGATATGAACTTGTATTATTTATTTATTTTCGAGAGTAAATTTCTTCTTTTGCTTAATACATATGAATGAAATGTCTAAAATGTTACATAAGGTTTTAAAATATATATATTTTTTTTAAAAACTATCTTATAAATGTGTTAGATTTCTTCCATGTCCACTCCATTTTTTGTTTAGTCAACAAAATAATGGATTCTTATAATTGAGAGCATAAAAATATTATATATACTTATATATAATTATAATTCTTAACTCATAAAAAATTAAAAGTAACTTAAACAACAACTATTGGAAGTTAATCAATATTCTATTATATTAAAATAAAAAATTAAAATTTAGAATTAATTAAAAATTTATTTAAATTATAATATGTGTAACAAGAAAGTAAAATCTAATTCACATTATATTAAACAAAACTTATTTATTTTATCATCTTAAAAGAAATTAAAAACTTCGTCAAGAAAAAAAAAAAAAAATTGCCAGAGAGGCACCGTTGTCTGCTCAAAATCTTTGACACGTGGGAAAAATCAACATCGTCTGATTAAAGTCTCCACAGTCGTCCGATCTAGGGCACAGAAAACCCTAATACCTTAAATTTATCCCGGACCCAACCGAAGCCCTTGCCTCCTCCACAGACGCAGGGAAGGGTGAGAGAGAGAGATCGGCAAAATGGTCCAGCGTCTCACATACCGCACGCGTCACAGCTACGCTACAAAATCCAATCAGCATCGTGTCGTCAAGACCCCTGGTATTGCTCTGACCTGCTTATACATGTATTCCTAGTATATGTCAATCTGCAACTTGAATAAAGTGAAATGATATTTAGTTGCCCTGTTTAGATATGTGGATTTGGATGCTGATTTTTCTATTGACGTTTGTACTAGATTTCCTGATTGAATTTCTGTTGCCTGGGCTGTTTTTTTAGTTTTAGCAGAAACTTTTCGTTCTTGATTGGGTAATGGAAGCCTGTAAAGGCATGGAACCGGCAAGTCCCTCTCTTTATAAGATTAGATAACGATAGAGGATATTACTGAGAAAAATTGACATATTTAATTAAATATTATAAATACGGAAAGTGGTTGAATAATCTTGAATCCTAAAATTTAAAGCTAGCCGCATTGCCTAGTATTTCAAGTGGGATGGCTTTGAAACGTCTCTGCCCTGTGTTGTATTCTTACTTCAATTATAGCGTTCAAAACTGTGTTTACAGTAAAGAAAGGGACTGTTTCGGGTTTCTGGGTTTATGTCTTGTTTTCTGCTACTTACAGCATGTTTTCTTTTGTTCTAAATGTACATTATTGTCGCATAAGGTACTCGTAATGGTTTTACAATGATTTGCTCATTACTTTTGAAATTTAGGTGGGAGGCTTGTGTACCAGAGCACAAAGAAGAGAGCCAGTGGACCCAAGTGTCCTGTAACTGGGAAAAGAATCCAGGGGGTATGTTTTGAATTCTTTGTTCATGCTGTCCCTAGTGAATGTTTAACATGTATGTCCTCCGTCTGACATCATATGTTAGAAGTATCTCCATGTATGGGCTTTTGTGTAATTCACTTGAGATTAATTCTGACCTCCTTCCTGATCATGTTTTGATGATTGTACAGAGTATAACTCATGGTTTCATGAAGTGTTGCAGTTAAGCATAATGATATGTTTGTGTTAGCATATGCATATGTGTTGCCACTATGGGTTATGGCTGAAATTAAGGACTGCGAAATTGAGTTTGTTTTGGAGGCATCAACTTTTTATTATAGAGGAAATCAAGATATATATATTTTTATTTTTTAGAGTTTGCGATAAGACTTTATGGCTTCAAATGCTTCTCCTTTGATGAGCATCGTCTGTTTCCATTTATATTCTTCTAGGAATTTACAGTCAGTTGTCTTTATATTGTTCAAAACTCTCTCTCCAAAATGCAAATTATTGTTGGACATGTTCAAGTTGGAAGTAATAAGTTACCTTAGTTTCAGTAGTTTTTTTCATAGTTGACCACTACAGTTTCTCAATTCTCATAAAAAGTATACTACTTTGCATTACATCTTTGCAATATGGTGACTGCTTAGAGTCTCATTGAATTTTTCCTTTACGACAGATTCCTCATTTGAGACCTGCGGAATACAAGAGGTCTAGACTACCTAGAAATAGGAGAACCGTGAACCGTGCCTATGGTGGAGTATTATCTGGAGGAGCTGTCAGGGAAAGGTTTGTTTCTGCATACTATTTTTCCCCCCCTTAAAATTTTCTTAACATAAGAACTTGATATTGTGATTGAGATTGAAATATTTTGAAAGTTCTGTAGATATCTTTGAGAATGTCAATTTTTTTTTTTAATAACTTGATAGGATTATCCGAGCTTTTCTGGTGGAAGAGCAGAAGATTGTGAAGAAAGTTTTGAAGCTCCGGAAGACAAAAGAAAAGGAGACATCAAAGTGAGAGAGAAACTCTTATATCTTAGCTTTAGGTTGAATGAAATTTTGACTTTTAGAATTTTATTATGAATTGTGGTTGATGTTATTCTTGTGAGGTTGTTTAACAATGCTCGGGCATTTGTTTTATGTTATGCTACTTTTACCTCGACTGGTAGTTTAATTACTGTTTTTTTTTATATTGTTTAACACCTTGTGGTTATCTCCCCAATGAGAATGGATCCCCCTACCTAGAGAACCCTCTCTGGAGGGAATCAAATGAACGGCAGCTCATAGATCCAAATTATCATTATCTATGGAGTTAGTTTTTATTAGATGGTGTACTAGACCTATAAAATTTGAAGGCTGTGCTGTTGCCATTATGTAGTTTGAAAAAAAGAGCACCAAAAGGTGTGTCACAGTAATAGATTGATAATGGTTGCTGCTCTTATTGAGGAATTATATAGAATCCAAAGTGATATCAAGACATCATTTAAGCATTTTAGTGAGCAACTGGAGGCATATTAATTAGAAGCTTTTGTGTAATTAAGTCTGAGACTTAGAAGTAGCTCAACCAGTTTGTCATGAGGTGGAGTTATGTCTTTGACCACGGCCATCTCCTTCAGAGTTGAGACCCAGGAGTGTATCAGTGGATGCTTTTCTGGGTCCAAAATTTTCGCACCAACAGCTTTGTCATAAGCGTCATGGATGCTGAATGTTGTACACAGTATAATGTCAAGAAGTCCAAAATTTTCCTTGTCAATTTTAGGTGTGCCTTCTGGGCAGAACTCTTTGAGTCCCTCTTCAAGCATCTTCATTTTCTCACTTGCTTCCTCCAATGCTTTTGCTTGAGCTGCGCCATCACTTATTACTACTCGACCCATGGGTTCAAACATCTACAGATGCAATTATAGAGATTGAAGATAGGTTTTTTTTTTCTTCAAAATAGGTTAAAGAAATTGAAGATAGTATTAACTTGACTACATGAATAAGGAGTACATATAAGCAAGAGTGGCATTTAAATTGTGTACCTCTTGGATAAAGCTGGTCCAGAACCGAACTCGAGCTCTAGCATAAGGGTTCGTAGGGAGTAGGAGAGGAGGGTTTTTCCAGGTTTCATCTATATATTCAAGAATGATGTATGATTCAGCTATGGGTTTCCCATTGTGAACCAGCACAGGAACCTTCTTGTGGACAGGATTGTACTGGAGAAGCAAATGGCTCTTGTTTCTCAAATCTTCTTCTATATACTCATAGGATATGCCTTTGATTCTAAGTGCTAATTCCACTCTCTTAGAGTAAGTACTAGCCCACATCCCTAGTAGCTTCACTTGATTCTCTTCCATATCTCTCTCTCCCTCTCAAGTTGCTATGTGTATTTCATATTTGTGGTCTTGTTAATTTATCTCTCTAAATAGACTTTAGGAATTTGACTTTGTTGGAGAGTCTTTTTCTTTTTGAGAATTTTTTCAAAAAACGAAATTGTTTGTTAGTCAAAGTAATAATAATTTAAGTTTTCGGATAAATTTGGACTACTTCCAAGTTTGAACGAAACATTAATCATTTTGAGGCTCTCTGCTGGCATTTTTTACTCCCATTTTGTTGACCAGATATTCAAGTTTCTTGACTTGGCACTCACGAAAAGCATTTTCTTTTTTCAAAGATTTACCCACGAGAAGCATATAAGCTATTAATCTATACCCTGCTGTTGAACTTGCAGAGTAAGTTTAACTTACAGTTATTAAGTATTAGTCTTCTGACTGATATATCATAATATGTTGGAAATAATTATATAATATTTTATGGTGCTCTACATAACAATAGTAGTATTTAAGAAGTTAGCCATGTGTAATTTATAACTTGGCAATCTACCTAACATATTTCTGGTTTGAGTTCAAAATTTTCATCTTCTTGCACAAAATCAGAAATCATACAAGTTGTTGAAAATGAAAGCTATGAATAACAAGAGGACTTTTCAGACATATAAATGCGGATAATAAATACAGAAAATATAACTACCAATATTGTAAGTAAAAGGAAATAAATTAGCATTATCCCAACTTTAAAAGCATGTAATAGATATAGAAAATTTTCTTGTTTTGAATAAGAACAATTGCCCATCATAAAGAAAGTTTTATGGATACACAATTTTATATTGTTATTATAATTTAATAGGTATACTTCAAGTTAATGGACATAAATTGTGTTTTTTTCTTTCAAAGCACGTACAAATTGTGTGTTCTCAATAAATATATGGGTTATAGCTTTCGAGATAACAGGATTCCAGATCCGATTATTTCTAATTATTTCTTAATTAGTGGAATCAAACCGTAAAATCCACAAGCAGCAAAACTTCTGGAAGAACGTTCTGCTCTTATTAATACATGATAATATATATAATGAAACCAAGTCGATATGATCATGTTCAAGCATAAAATAACACCATGATTAAGCTCAAGTTGCTGAAGAGCTAAGAGCATTTTGCCTGAAAATCTTGAGCATTGCCACCATCTTGTCAAGGGGAGGAGTTGAATCAACTACCACAGGGTGCTTGCTTATAGCATTCAGCCAAGAAAATATCAATGGAGTTTTATCAGGATCTATTATTTTGACACCAGCCACTTGTTCTTGAACCCTGTAAGGACCAAATACTACACCCATTGCAATATCAAGCAATCCCATATCGCCATTTCCAAACGATAAGTTGCCAATATTTGGGAAAAACTCTTTCAATCCATCCTCAAGAACTCCAAGTTTCTCCAATAACTCCTCAACAGCTTTCTCTTGTTCTTCTCCTTGGGTCTGGATTACTGCAAACATAGTCTTATAAAGCTGCAATATCAGAAACAGTAAAACCATCAATTAGTCATTTCAAGAGCTTAATCAAAAACCCAATTGAATTAAGCAAGAATTTCAACTTAACCTGATCTCGGATGAAGCTGACCCAGAAGCGAACTTGAGCTCTTGAGTAGGGATTTTGGGGGAGGAGGGGAGGACCATTTTTCCAAGTTTCATCGACGTATTCAACGATGACAAGGGATTCTGAAATGGGTTTGCCGGTGTGAACAAGAACTGGGATCTTCTTGTAGACAGGATTGTAAGTGAGGATTTTCTGGCTTTTGTTCTTCAAATCTTCTTCTACATATTCAAAGGGTATACCCTTGAGTTTCAGAGCTAATTCCACCGTCTTATAATAAGGGCTACTCCATGTTCCGTGTAGTATCAGTTTGTTTTCTTCACTCATCTTCTTCTCAGATCTCTCTGTTTGCTCTGCAAGTTTTCAATGGAAAATTATAAATATGCTGCTCTATTTTATCTTCAGATTTTTATATATGTCTCATTTTTCAGAAGGTCAACTATCTTGCTTCTTTTCCACGTCTATAACGTCGTCAAAAACCAAAAAAAAGTAATTATGTCAAGAATGGGATTCGAACCCATGCCCTTTCGGACCAGTACCTGAAACTGGCGCCTTAGACCAACTCGGCCATCTTGACGTTTGCGTGTTCGGGATGTTGTCACTCTTTTATTAATTATATCTCCCGCGCTTTATAATTCTTTCTGCATCTTCGATGGATTAAGAATGAATTCACTGGTCAGTCAAGGTATTCCAAGTAAAGTTTTCTCTGTTGGTCGCAAATTCATATTCTCTCTCGCCGTTGCTGAAAATTCATCGAATAATATCGTTAAAAATGAGCAAAATCTCACTCCTTTTGACCCTTTTCAGTTCGTTAATGATTGCACAAAAACGATGCATTATACGCTCAGAAATGCCAAATCATTACATGCTTGTTTACTCAAAGGAGCTGACTTGCAATCAGATATGTTTTATACAAATTATTTACTGGATTGGTACTTTAAATCTGCTTCAGTTGTCGATGCAGGCAAACTGTTTGATACAATTTCTCAACCAAATGTTATATCTTGGAACACCACGATTTCTGGTTACAATCGAAACAATTTGTTTGGACATTCATGGAGTGTTTTTAGCAAGATGCGGCTTTTGGGTTTTGAGCCTAATGAGTTCACCTACGGAAGTGTTCTTTCAGCTTGTACTGCTTTGAAGTGTCCTGTTCTTGGTAAGCTTGTTTACTCACTTTCTCTGAAAAACGGGTTTTATTCAAATGATTATGTTCGGTCTGGAATGATAGATTTGTTTGCAAAGAACTCCAGCTTTGAAGATGCTTTAATGGTGTTTTGTGATGTCTCTTCATGTGACAATGTGGTTTGCTGGAATGCTATTATGTCTGGAGCTGTTAGGAATGGAGAGAATTGGGTTGCAATAAATCTTTTTCATGAGATGCATAGTAGGTTTATCCCACCTAATAGTTTTACATTTTCTAGTATTTTGACTGCTTGTGCCACACTTGAAGAGCTTGAGACTGGAAAAGGTGTTCAAGGATTGGTCATCAAATGCTCAGCTAGAGATATCTTTGTGGGGACTGCTATTGTTGATTTATATGCAAAACGTGGAGAAATGAATGAAGCTGCAAAGGAATTTGCCCGGCTTCCTGACCGCAATGTAGTTTCTTGGACTGCTCTTATATCTGGTTTTGTAAAGAAGGATGATTCAACCACTGCCCTCAAAACTTTCAAAGAAATGAGAAAGTTAAGGGTGGAAATAAACGACTATACTGTGACTAGCGTAATCAGTGCTTGTTCTAACCCACATACGTTCTATGAGGCAATTCAACTCCATTCCTGGATTTTGAAAACTGGGGTTTATACAGATTCTGTAGTAGCTGCTGCCTTGATTAATATGTATTCAAAAATAGGAGTTATTGATTTCTCTGAGATGGTGTTTAAAGATGTTGAGCATTTGCAGCATCCAGATACATGGGCTGTGATGCTATCTTCTTTTGTTCAGAGTCATAGATTTCAAAGCGCAGTTGAATTATTTCAAAGAATGCTTCAGAAGGGTCTGAGCCCTTATATGTTCTGTATTTCTAGCTTCTTAAGCATTATAGACTGTTCGAATTTGGGAAGACAAATCCACAGTTATGCTCTTAAAACTGGTTTTCACATGAATCTTTCTGTTAATAGTGCTCTTTTCACTATGTACTCTAAATGTGGTAGCTTAGAGGACTCTTATAAAGTGTTTGAGCAGATTTCTGCTGTAGACAGAGACAATGTGTCATGGACCTCAATGATTGCTGGCTTTGCAGAACATGGCTGTGCATACCGAGCTCTTCAATTGTTTAGTGACATGTTGTGTGAGGGAACAAACCCTGACCAAACAACTCTGACAGCTGTGCTTACTGCAAGTTCTGCTCTTCAATCTTTACAAAAAGGTAAGGAAATACATGCATATGCTCTTCATGCAGGAATTGCTGAAGAAGATGAAGTTGGTTCTGCACTTGTCAATATGTACTCAAAATGCAATGACCTGGAATTGGCAAGGAAGATGTTTGATATGCTTCCTGAAAAAAATAAGGTTGCCTGCTCTTCTTTGGTTTCGGGGTATGCTAAAAGTGGATTAGTCAAAGAGGCTGTCTTGCTGTTCCATGAGATGCTGTTGTCTGAATTGGCTGTAGATTCTTTCATATTTTCATCTCTTCTTGGGGCCGTTGCACTTTCAAATAGATCAGGCGTTGGGATTCAAATTCATGCACACATCATAAAGATGGGCTTAGATACAGAAGCTTCTGTCGGAAGTTCGCTTGCTACGATGTATTCTAAATGTGGAAGCATTGAATATTGTCATAGAGCATTTGGTCAGATTGATGAACCTGATTTGGTAGCTTGGACAGCAATTATTGCTAGCTATGCTGAGCATGGAAAAGGTGTGGAAGCTTTAAGAGTTTACGATCTTATGAGGAAAGATGGAATCAGACCTGATTCGGTGACTTTTGTTGGGGTTTTATCTGCTTGCAGCCATAGTGGTTTGGTTGAAGCAGGATATTCCCATCTTAATTCAATGAGTAAAGACTATGGAATCGAGCCTAGCTACCGGCACTATGCCTGTATGGTTGATCTTCTTGGTCGTTCAGGGAGATTGAAAGAGGCTGAAAATTTTATAAGGAATATGCCTATTGAACCTAATGCTTTGGTCTGGGGAACGCTGCTTGCTGCTTGTAAAGTGCATGGGGATGCTGAGCTTGGAAAACTAGCCGCAGAAAAAGTTATTGAGCTGGAGCCATGTGAGGCTGGAGCTTATGTCTCGTTGTCAAACATATATGCAAATATAGGCAAGTGGGAGGATGTTAAGGAGATCAGAGACAGGATGAAGGGAGGTGGGCTTAAGAAAGAACCTGGTTGGAGTTTTGTGTAAAATATTGGGGAGCTTAACTTATTGTTTCCTAATCCAGACAAAGCCCCATGAAATTTACCTAGGTGCTGCAAACGTGTATATGAAGAAATATTTGGTAGACATTAATGATTCCAGTTCTTAGCAGATTTGGATTTAGATGGTAGTCACTTGTGCATCCTTTTAATCCCTTGTTCATAATTTTTTGTTGCTTATAAGAACATGGTAAGATGAGTTTCAAACTTGTAATATAAATTCCCATGGAATAATAATCTAGAATATAGCAGCTCATGATTGACTTACCCATGCAGGAGCAGGACCAAATTATTCTGGCCGATTCAGTATGACATCAAGGTTTCAGATTTATTTTTATTGGGTACACCAAGTTTTAATTTTACAAAAAAATAAAATAAGGTTATTTTGAAATTTTTTTGAGAATGAACTGATATGGAGATTAAATTAAGGCTAGAGGTAGACAAATGCCCATTGATGTTATCCATTATACTGACTAGGATGAGTTTGGATGAATTTTACTGTGGTTATTTGATATTGGAAAGATTATATATTAATAATAATTATTTTTATTTAAATTGATAGTATGGTATTATTGTATATTTGAATAAATTATTTATTTTATTTATGTGTTATTGTATGTAATAATAAATAAAAAAATAAAAAAAAAAATTATTTAACCAATAATTCATTCATTTAATTTTTAAAATTATTTAAATTATAATTTTTAATATTTTTTTTAAAAATAGCAAAAAAAAAATTATTATGAGAAATATAAATTTAATTTTTTAATAATTAATATAAAAAGATACTTTGAAAATACAATTTTTATTTATGATTATAAATTAAAAAAATTAAAACTTAATTATTACATAATATTTATTATTATTATTTTTATGATTTAAATAAAATAAATAAATAAATTTTATTAAGTTCATTATGATTAATTTTTAGTTTTTTTTTATTTTCAAATAATTAAATAATTATGTATATTTAATCAAACTACCTATTTCAATCATCTTTTTTTTTTAATATATACCTGATTAATTTTTTTTTTTTTTTAATGTATAGTCCAAAGAATATCATAACTTTGAAAATATAACCCCCCGTTAAATTACTCCAATTACAAATGTAATATCAGGTTTAAGAATTTGGCTCGAGATTAATTTTAAAATTTTAAAAAAATGTATAAAAATTTAATTAATAAAATTTAATTTAATGTGGAATTATGAAAAAAATAGGTTAAGGACAAAATTGAAAATAATTTTGAAAAAAATATGTGAAAATTTAAGTTTAGATGATATTTTTGAAAGAAAAATCGGAAACTAGAGGTTTAAATGCAATTAAGAAAAATTGTGCCACGTATGGCTGCCCAGTCAGCAGCCTCGACGAACTGAAACGCGCCGCGTGACAAGACACGCTGACTTGGTGCTACGTGCGATCACTGCGATCGGACGACCAAGAAGCGTTCCTGTGCGCATGGACGATCCGGATCCGTTCCCTCCCCAAACCCGATCGATAGTCGAGATTAAACGTGATGAATGACTCAGATTCGTCCTATATTTAAACGCGATCAGACAGTCGATATCGAATTGCGATGAACGGTTCAGATTTATTTTCTCTTTAAACGCGATCGGATGATCGAGATCAAACGTGATGAACGGTCTACATTTACGCGAGACGGGTATAAATATTTCGCATCACACCGAACCCAAATCCTAAGCATCAGCCTCCTACCAAATAAGAAGAACTAATCGTCGGAGAAGGGAGCCGCCCGCCGCCGCACTGGAGCCACATTTGACCGCCAAAAAAGATAAAAATTCTCTTATCCACTCGGAATTTGATTCTGAACACCCCCATAGCCAAATCAGAACAAAAGAAACGGCGGATAAGCCGAAAATTGCAGGCGACACCGCCGCAGAAAAAACCTAAAACCTCATTCGATGAGCCCCTTCTCGTTTTCTATTTCATGCGATTTTTCCACCATTGTGTTTACCGTTTTGCTTTTTACAGGTTGACCAGAGAAAAACGCCCAACCATGAAGGTGAGTCGGCAGAGTCGTCGCACCAAAAATTTTTGCCGCAGGTAGGTTTCTGTTTTTTTAACTTTTTTTACCTAACCAAAGCCCCATAATGTGTTTTCTTACAGGGATGTGTATAAAACCGACCGAAATCGATGAAAATTGACCGAAAACGGTTAGCCTGAGGCAAACCGCCGCTGCAGGCAGCGATGCCGTCGCCAGAGCACGACAGTGCCGTCGTGCTAGAATTTTGAAATTAGTTGGAAAAGATTTTTAATACTGATTTTGAATTTTTGGGGTATTTTTAGGTACGAGAAGCATGTTTTAATCTCCACAAGAAAATTCAGGAAACTTGGAGACCGCCAATAAGCGCAGTGGAAAGTTCCGTGTTTTGAATATCGATTTAGGTAAGAATCTCTCAGCTTATTTTCTGTTATGGAATTGAAGCTTAATAATCGATAATATAGTATTTTGTGTAAATTAAAAAACTTTGAGAATACTTACAAGTTTCTAATGGAGCCGAAACTGGTTAGTCATTTATTTGTTATCTTATGTAATTAATTATTGAATTTACATCTTTAAATACATGATAATATACTGAAATGGTTAAATGATTCAATTGTATTTTCTTGATGTATATATTGCTTATCTTGCATGATTTACGATTGATTGTTAAGTTGAAAATTAATATGCAAACGTAAAATTATTTAGTCATGTGAATTAATGAATGGTACCCTTACTGAATATTTTGGGATATAGTGAACGGACTGGGTACATAAAGAACTCTATCGTGAACATTGCCTCATACCGAATGAGGTATCGAGGAACGATATTTTTGGCGTTCATACCGGACGGAGTATGGAGACAAACCGATTCACCCTCATACTGGACGAGGTATTAAGCGATGGTATTTTTGGCGCTCATACCGGACGAAATATGGGAACGACCGGTTAGTTGACAATGTTGAATATTAATTCACACGTAGTGTGACATCTTTATGGGCCCCCAAAGATAGTAGTAGGTAAATAAAAAGGAAAAGTAATTGTTATTGTTCACTTGAAAATGATATTGAAATGTTATTTGAGTTATTGTCTATATAGATCAATTTTGAAAATCTTACAACAGTAAATATATGTAATAAATGATTTTCTTTATAATAAATGAATTTATTTAAATCAAGAACTTTATTAGTTGTTTTTATGATTTTTACCAACCTTCATTTTTTATATCAGTGAGTAGTATGATATTCTTACTGGGTTAGTTACCTCACTATTTCATTAACTATTTCAGATCAAGAGGATCAAGACCTAAATCCCGATAAAGGGTTATGAATAGTTCACTACCCGGAATCCCTTCAAAAGTTAGTGAAAGTTGTCATAGAATACTCAACATATTGTCTTTTATTTATTTCTTTAATTTTTATTTGTTCTTTTGGAAAGATCATTCTCATAGTTCTAATTTATGAACTCTAAATTATTGTGTAAGGAATGTAAACCCTAAATTATATTATTTCGCTTCCGCACTTAATTTATGACTTTGTTTATTTTTAAGTTTCGAATCTTTACAACAAATTCAATATACATTAATCACTCTAAATAACAAATTAGTCCAAAATAATAAGATTCATCAACTTTCCTAATTACATGTTAATTATGATGATAAACACCAACTGACCACATAAAGCAGCAGCATACATCATGCAACATAATTTTTTCAACTTCCTAAATTCATACTAAAGTCTTGCAATTCGTCAACAACAGCCATTGTTTTTAATTATCTGAAAATTAAAAAAATTAAAAATTACAAATTAACAAGTTTTTATATCGAAATTGAGATTTAATATAAGTGATTACTTGATAAACAAAACAAATTCTGTATGAAACTCTTACACCGTTCAAGAAGGCAATTCATGAAAGCAATAGCCATGTTTGGTTTGCCCATATGAACAATATAAGCATGTGTTTCTTGATCTACCTCGAAACCCAAATGAGCAACATCTTGATACAGTTAGCTTGCTGAAACATGAACAATTGTAATTTTTAGCAACTCATTCCTCCACAGTTACATGAATAGTGGGCCTAAATCCATCATCTATAATTAGTAAATGACATAAATTCATAAAGGTCGGAGCTCTTATCTTAATAATGTGCCGACAAAACTCATTTACAACCAAATTTTTCATAAGCTTATCTCGCACTTTCTCTCTCTCTAGTGTTATTCATGAGTAAGCCTAATCTTTCTCCTTTTATGGACATTAATCATAACAAGCATGAAAAGGCACCCTACTAAAACAATTACCCTTTCCCTATGATCCATCTGAAATAAGATACAAATATGGTTAAGATTTAATCAACTATGGTTAAGAAAAGCTGCATGCTACTAAAATATAACAGGTAAAAAAAAAAGCAGATCGCTTCATTATATCCAGAAAGGACAGTCATAAAATGGGAATGGAAGGAAGAGCCACTAGAGAAAGCAAAGGAGAAAGAAACTGCCTTCATTTTATCTTTTCATTATGGTCTTTTCTGCTTGGATATTTTCTTATTTGACATTCATTACAATAAGTCTTTACATTTAAAGATCCTACAAAAATACCACCTAAAGAACATTTTCCCTACACAGGAATTAATTTCTGTGACCCAGCAAAACCATTCCTTCACAGCTAATTCTTTTTAAGATAAATAAGTGGAAAATATTTTTAAAATTGGAGAGATAAAAAGACATATCCATCTCACAGCTAATTCCAAGAACTTAAATCATATCGAGCAGTTTAAATAAACCCATGGAAATGGTTATGCCCACCTTAACACCCATGGAAATGGTTGAATAGTTTAAATAAACATAAAAACTGCAAATGTGGATGCAATCATATTAAATAGCAGAAAGTTTCAAAAGTACTATGCTCCTATATGAGTAAGCGTATAGTCATATAAAGACCATTAATCGACATGGGAAGAGGGTCTCATTGTTTGCTATTGTTAAGCAGCAGTATAGTCAAGCACATATAGCTGTTATATGTATAAGCAAAACAAGTATTTCTACAGCTGGATTCATCTTCTATGACCCTTTCAATATAAGGAGGAGATCAAAAGGAAGATACCTAAAAACCCCAAGGATAAAGCCTTTGAATCATTCACGAGCAACAGAAAAATAAACAATTACACAAAAACTAAGAAATTTTATGTGATTCCATTAAGATAACACAGTTTCATAGGTCTACTGTTTAAGATAATAAACAATTCAGATGCCCTGAAAACAGAGTTACAGTTACAGAAGTTAAAAAAGAAATGAATATTGAACTGCAACAGTTGGTTCACAACTCAAAGTAGCAAACAAAAACAAATTTTATCAACTTGAACTTCTGCCATCTAGGAGCAAAACATTAGTGCTAAGCTAGGCTGATCTATGGAACAAAATACCAATAAGCCATATATTGGGTTCAATGTAGCTAAAACCTCCAAGCAAGCTTAGGTTACAATGATCAACCAAGTTCATTCCTAGACTAAACACTGCAAAATCCAGCTGTTTGAGATAAGATACGACACACCAAAATAATTGTTAAAAGATGGATGCAGATCATCATTCAAAAGTTAACAGTTACTTGAAAACTTCAAACAGTAATCATCAACTCAGTATTTTACAACAGTCTTTTCAAAATTGAAGCAAATAACATGAGTCATAAACAAAACTAAGGAAGAAGCATTTCATTGTCACTAACATGAGTCATAAACAAAGCCCAGAAATTTTCTAGTTGTAAAACTAATTTTCCAAAGCAAGAACCAGAAAAAGATAAAAAAAGGAGTAACATAAATTAAGAACCAGAAAAAGACCCATCTCTGATCAGCTCGATGACCGAAGCAAGAACATTTTGAAAAATGAAAAGAAAATATAATAGAGGCTTACCTTTCTAACTGAAATTAGCAACCACCAAAGAAAGCCTTGGTTTTCACCGGTGGGCAGCGTCAAGGAGGGAGAGACATGGCTTGGAGGAGAAGGAGAAGAAAACCTACAAGAGGAGAAGAAAAGCTGGAGGGGGAGGAGAAGAAAACCTGGAAGATGAGGAGGAGATATTTAATTTTTTATACATATAATCAAGGACAAAAATGGGATTAAAAAAATTCGTGAGGGTATAAATGGAAGGAAAAAGTTTTACACCGAAAAACCACTGATTCGGTGGTTTGAAAAAAATGAGAAAAAGATTGTTTGAAAAACTATGCATAAACCATCAAAAACTATATCATGTGTTTGGAAGTGGATCCAAAAACCCATCAAAAAATCATATAATACATTAATAAACTTTCATCCAAACACACTGTAAGGGGAGCAAAACACCAACAATTTTCTATGAAAATATATTATATTGTTATATGTACATATCATCTTCTTCCCAAATATTGTTACAACAGATCTGCTTCTCGTTTAATTGAAATGTGCTTGCATGAGAGAACCAGGATCTTAGTTCAGCTGGTGTTCCTCTATTGATGTCATTTCTGTTCGGCACAATCATTTAATGCTCTGAAGCATACAGCCTGGAACAAAATGCAACCAACTTACTATTAAGCTCTTTCATTGGAAGAAAAGATACACCTCCATTCTGTAAGTAACTATTCATAACAACAGTCAGTTTGATAAATAAATCTGTGAAAAGTATGAAACAGACACAAAGGGCTTTTTCTTACTGCCAAAAATACCCATTAACATAATTGGGTTGCAGAAAGGACTTGTCTTTGAGATTTTGGACTCACTCCCACAACCTTGAGTAATTTGATCTTAGTTCGGCATCCTATCTGATCTCATGAGTTTGCAAGTTTTGGTAATAGGACAGCACCTGAAGCCCTTGGGAAAATTCCATCAGGAAATACCCAAATATTTTTGCAGAGCACTTTCAACAGTACTGCCCACCGCCGACTTTCTTTTCCGCCAGGTCATATTATGAAAAAGCATAAAGCTGAAAATAGTATGCAGTAAATGATTAGTAGTAGAAAGGAGGCTACTTAGTAGCTCTCAAAGACTAAAATGTTATGTGACCATCTCTGTAAAAGAGATTCAACAGAAACCAGAAATCAATGCCCAAAAACAAACGCTCACCAAAGTCATGCGCTTTTGCTAGTTGCATGCCTCTTTGCAGACCCTTATTAATATGGTGACACCCATAAAAGGATTATGCTTCCAAAGAAAGATAACAAAGAAAAAAAGAGTGATTGATGAGACATCAGAATACTGGACACCCTGGAAGTTCCTTTTGCATGCCATGTGCAGCCCATGATCTACCAGTACTGTGCTTGAAGGAGTTTGCATCCTGCGGATATCTCCATAAAAGCACAGATCATGACATTATAATTTTCTTCCCAAATGCAAATAAAGTAACAATGTACAAAAGCCTTGCATGATTGAATTATACCATTATGTTATCACCAAGTATCTTTTTCTTTAGTAGCTTTTTATCTCTAATACCATCATATAAGAGTTCATAGGCATAATAAGTTATACAACTTTTCTTCAGCAAGTCTTCCACAACTATCTTAGGAGCTGCTATCTCCCTCTTGTGAGCCTCAAAAATTGTGTTCACAACATCAGGGACGATACCCTTGTGCACCATCAGGTGGATGATACAAACAGCCTCAGGAACTCTATGCTCAATGCACAGACAGTTAATTACCCGCCCAAATGTTGTAAGAGATGGAATAAACCCATTTTTTATCATTTCCAAGAGAAATTTGTAAGCAGAATCAAAGTTGCATGTTTTGCAAAAGCCATCAATTATGACACGGTAAGTGTAAGTATCTGGTGCACACCCACAATCATGCATCTCTTGGAAAAGCTTTTCAGCCATATTTATATCTAGCTTCTCAGAAAATGCACTAATCATGATATTGTATGTTGCTGTTGTATGAGAAATCTTGTATTCCGATTCCATTCTTCTAAAAAGCAGGTAACCTCCATCCAAGTCCCCGTTATTGTAAAGCCCATCAATCAATGTGCCCAAACTAACAGAATCTGGAGTCAAGCCCTTATTTTCTATCTCCTTGAGCAAGTTCAGGGCTTCATTAACCTTTCGAGCTTTGCATAGGCTCTCCAGAAGTATGTTGTATGTAACTAAGTTTGGAACACATTCCTTCCCCATCATTGCATTAAAAGTTTCCATTACATCATCAAACTTGGCAGCCTTGCAGAGGCCATTCAGAACAGAGTTGTATGTGATTACATCAGGAGATACACCCTCACTCCACATTCTATTTACAACATCTATTGCATTATCCAATTTCAACTGCTTGCAATACCCATCAATCAAAGTATTAAAAGTAAATATATCAGGGAGGTAGCCCTTGGAAATTGCAATATTCATGAGCTTATTTGCATCATGCACACAGCCCATCTTGCACATTCCATTTATGATAATGTTGTAAGTCCATATGTCAGGATTGCAACCATTTTCTGACATTTCATTCATCAACTGCAACGCTTCCAAAACAAATCCCTGCTTACATAACCCTTTGATCAAAGTGTTGTACAAAACAATACTAGGCTTCGATCCTTTTCTTGCAGCCTCCTTAAAGGTAGCCAGAGCACGATCCATTTCACCACCTTGACATAACCCACTAATTAAGGAACAATATGTGAATTCATCGGGGACAAAACCTTCAAAAATTGCATCATTGAGAATCTTATCTGCACTTTGCATCATACCTGCTCTGCAATATCCATCAATTATTGCATTATAGGTAAAGCCATTGGGTTTCAACCCTTTGTTTACCATTTTGCATAAGTAGCACTCTGCTTCAAAAACCTTCAAGTGCTTAGACAAGCCAGATATGACTGTGTTATACGTCACAACATCTGGGGTTATACCTTCCTTTGCAACATTATCCAGCAAACGAATAGCCATATTCAGTGCACCTTTTGTACAAAGCCCTTGGATGAAGATATTATATGTAAACACGTTCAGAGACACACCCCTCTTTAGAACCTTGTTAAGTAGTTTCTCACTTTCCTCAACATGGCCCTTTCTACAGAGAACATGTATTAGCTTATTGAATGTAGTAATATCAGGACAAATACCCTCCTTAAGCATTTGAACAAACAAAATATATGCTTCAACTTGAAAATTCTCTTCATAAAAGCCCCCTACCACTGTACAGTACACAACTGCATTTTGCTCACAACCCTGGGAAGGCATGTTGTTTAGAAGCCTCAGAGCAGCCTGGGGCCTGCTTGTTCTGCAAAAGGACTTTATCCTGATTGTGAATGTGTAGACATCAGGAAAAATACCTTTATCCTTCATTCTTAAATACACCTTGTGGGCTTGATCTATATATCCATATTCGACCAGTATATTCATGATCACATTATAAGATAGAACAGTAGGTTCACACTCGTAAAAATCCATTCTTTCAAACACATTAACTGCTTCTTGAACCTTCCCCTTCCTTCCATAATTTCTCATTGCTCCAATATACACTCTTTCTAGCAAACTGTTATCAATATTCCTTCTCATCTCCATGAGAACTTGCTCCATGGCCTCAAATTCACCATGAAACCCAAGCTTCTCAATCATACATTTATATGTTAAAATCGTATGCTTGAATCCACTTTCCTCTTTCACAGAATCGAACATTTTAAGCGCTTTTAGAGGATCTTTCTGGTATTTTACGACAGAGGCTACATGTTTAGGAAGTAACTTAGGATACATTCCAATACTATAAACACAAAGAGATACCAAACTTTAGGCTAAACGTACTCTCAAAGGTCCAATATCTGCACATTTCTCCATTTTAAAACTCAAAATTTTGTTCTATTCAATTGACCACTCAATGTCTATAATTGCATTTAGTCAAGAACTTCCCTTAAGCCTCCTTAATCATCGGTGACCCACCTGTCAAGTCATCAAAAATGACCACCTTGCATGTCATGTCATTACCAAATTATAAGGTCGCTCTTCTACTTAAAAAAGAAAAAAAAAAAGACATTAAAAATATTTAAAACAATTACAATGAAACACAAAAAACGTGAACACAAAGAAGGAAGGAAAAAAAAATCCGCAGCAAGGCTGACTATCTGCAGGAAATTGACCCTTCCTTCTAGCAGCCATCTGATTTCTTGAAACTAATTTTAAGAACCTAAAATGGAACTAAATATGATAAAAGAACGCATACAACGGGTGCCTAAAATCAGTAGTGATTTCGATCTCTTAAGGTAAGGCAATGTTAATTGTCGATGTCTACGCATATCATATAGAGCGTATAGTTAGACCTCCGCCTCTTCTTCCCGAAAGCATCTGCAGACCTTGAGACCAGCCAGCAGAACCAGAAGCCTTCAAGACAGACTAGCTGCCCTAATTTTCCAACGCAAAATACACCCCTAAAATACCATAATTGCAAAGAACTAAAAACTTAATGAACCTGAAAATTTAATGAACTCAACTTAAACCCTAAAAGTTCAGAAATGTTTTAAAAATAAAAATTACTTACCGAGTCTTCAGAGGAATGATGGGCGCAATGAAGAGAAATCGCAGCTGTGGAGGTTGAGCAACGGAAGCGAGCTGGTACTGGTTCTGAATCACGACTTGTTGAGGCTATGTAGGAGAAGGGTCAGCTTGAAGAAAACCGGGCTTGAGGCTATCCAGAAGTCAGCTTGTTGAATTGAAGAATGGCGACTGCCTGAGGCTGTAGGAGAAGAGTTCAGATGGCTGCTTGAAGGAAGGGCCAAATTGCTTGCATTCTTCCAATGCTGGTAGAAAATCAATTTTGAATCTTATACACACTAAATTTTTTATATATTATATTCTACTAAAAAATAATTTTAAAAAAGTAAAAATAAAATAGGCCAAAGTGGGTCGATTGCTTCCCCCGAACCCAACAAAACTAACATTTTGTTTGGATGATGTTCAATGCATGATGCTTTGTAAGAAAATAATGTTTGTTTCAATTTCTAATAATAACAAACAGTACTTAATCAATAAATTTTTAAACTATCGAATTAATAATATGTGATCAATAAATTATGATTATTTTTACTTATACCGTCATATAATATAATTAATTCTATTTTTATTTTCATAAATTAAAAATTTTATTTTTTAATCTATATCTATTTGTTCTTCTTTTTTAATTGTTTTTAAATATTAGATTCTTGATTCTACTTCTGATTTGCGTTCTTCACCTTTTCGATCGGTAAATATTTTTATACATTTTTTTTATTTTTTCAACGTCAATTTCTTTCGATCTTTACCTTCCAATCTTTTTCTTGATTCATATTTTATTTTTTTTATGATTGTATTACTATGGAGCTTTTTATGAGAAAGAAGATAAAATCTAGCATTAGCAATTCTGAAATCCTTATCTTTGAAAAAATATTTCAGAAATTGTTTGTACGAACTTACTATGCTTTTGATACTGATCATCCTTGAAGCTTTTATTTTTCCATGAACATCCAGTGTAATGTAGAGAGGGGAGTAAAGGGATTCCAAACAGAATGATTTGTAAATATGCGAAAAAAATAGGGAAGTTGAATGGCAGAAAGAATACACACGAGGATAGGTGGGGAAGAAAAGGGATAAAATAAGAAAAAGGTCAATGATTAGAAATAAACATGGTGCTGACGAACTGAAGCAAAGAAATGTGGGGAGTGGCCACTCGGTGGTCATGTTGAGCATAATAAATCTATGTTTTTGCATATGCATTGTCTGTGATCATTTGTGTACGTACCTGCAGGAATGATGGGCTCTGGTGAGGGTTGTGTGTGGCCTGTTATTGGGTCGTGAGGTGTGTATGTATTGTGTGGCAATTTACTGATAACAATAATTGCGGAATCTGTATGGCCTATAATTGGATCGTTGAACGGTTGTGTTAGTTTAATACTTGCTTAATGAATTAATATAAAAAAAACCCCAAATCCTCCACGACTGACATATAGTTTTCTGCTGGTAAAAAAAAGGCCAAACATCATCTGGGTCCGTCTTGGTTCTCTATTTTTTTTAATCCAGAAAAGAGTTGTAAGAGATGGGTCTGGTTGGTTTCCAACAAAATGGAATGGAGAAATGGATATGTCTGTTGTTTCTTTGGGGAAGAAGAACAAGTACAGGAGAATGGATTCTGAGGTTGTAGAGGATTGCGATGATGGGAGTCATCATCAGCATCAAGAGGATAGGAGTAGAAATACCAGGAACTATATTTTTGCTTGTGTCATTTTCTCTTCTCTGAACAATGTTATCCTTGGTTATGGTAAACTCCCTCTGTTTATTTTTTTCTTTTTTCAAAGCTTGAATCTTTGGTGGAAGAGGAATTGTTACCTAGTGTTGTTTTTGCAAGTTCATATGCTTTCTGTTTGACTTTTTTTGTTCTCCTGGTTTGTTCTTTTTTTTTTTTTTTTTCATATGCTGGAAATTCTTAAAGATTAGGGCTGATTTTTGGCTTGCTCTCTTTTGACTTTGTAAATCAATATAAGGGTTTGAACAAAAAAGAAGAAAGACAAAACAAATCAAACCATTTAGTTGAGTTGGGTTTTCTTACATATAATCTGTAAATTAATATTGTTTCTGATATGAACAAGGGATAAGCAGAATCTGGGTGAGAGAAATAGAAGAGGGAGTTGTAGGTAAATGGAGTTGTGAAGCCAATAATTAAGGAAGCTATAACTTGCAGATGAGGAAGTTGTTAATCGGGTATAAGGGAAATCAGGGGCCGAATGAATGAGGAGAAAATCTGGTATGTGAGAAGAACATATTCTGTCTTATTTTAGGAAACTGCTTGGGAATGATAAACCAGGTGGGCAATTAACGAGATTAAGGGTGATCATTTGGGAAACAAAAAACAGAATTGAGCATGTTGGCAGAGGGATGAAACTTGTCAAGAGATGTGTAAGGTAAGAGTCAAGTCATAGACTTAGTTGAGAGTTATGTGAACTTTGTTAACAGAGAATAAGGTTAAAGAAATATTACGGGAAATTTATTTTCCAAACAGGTAAAAGTGTGTTAAAATTATCCTACACTTAAACAATAGATATGTCTGACTTATTTTTGTTAAAAAGAACCTCGGTTTCTAACTCAACTTGAGAGCTAACTGAAGACATGAATCAGTCCCTCTTATGCCCATTTGATTTGATTTCCACTTGAACTTTTATTTGGGCTCAACTTTTGTCATTTTGTATGAGATTTTCACTATTTTCTAGTGAAGTAGATGTGAATTTTTTCAATGAATTCGATAAAAAAAATCTTGATTTGTTCCAAAGTTAAGCTTTTTTTGTTTATATATATATGTACTAGATCATGATGGCTTTTTGAATGTCAGTGACGACTCCTCATTTGTAAAGTATCATTTCGCTGATGAATTATTTATTTGATTTTTTATATTATTATTGTTAATACTGTACTTAGAAGACCATGATGGGTTTTTGAGGTTTATGCTTGTGTCTGATAGTTGTTTACTCGGTATAACATTTGCGCCATTAATTAATTTTGGTGGATGCTGTAAATATGGAGAAGGATTAACTTTCCTTATTCTTGGATGCCACCAGCTGGCTTGTCCTTACAATATTTTGAGAAGCTATTTGACTGCTTCATCAAAGGAAATTTTTAATTTTCATAAGAATTTTTTTTTTTTTTTAATTTTCTGAATACTGTTTTTGGCTTGACAGAAGCGAAAACATGGCAAGCGGTTTCCTTTCAATTTCTTTGATTTTCTTAGAAATTCAAGATGGAAAAAACTTTTAAAATTAAACAGTACCTAATTTTTGTATATATTTTCTTGTTTGATGTCACATTCATTAGATAACACCTAGTTGTTATAGGTGACTGATCTACCCATCTCGAACTCATAAGAAGCTTTCATGATGGAGATTCGGGTAGTTAGAATATTAATTAAAATGTATGCTTTGACTTACTTTGATTTGAAATAATTATACTCATTATTTCTTTTTGTTTCAAGCATTTAATATCGTTTCTGTTCACACATTAAATAAAAAATATAGATATTTTAACACGTGTAGTTATTTTAGTATGTTAGTTTATTATACTTCATGGGCTAGTAGTTCCTAAAAGACGCGATATAAATTATAAGCTTACTCATGAATTAAGACTAGAGAGAGAGAAAGCTTGAGATAAACTTATGCAAAATTTGTTATCAAGTGAGTTTTGTTGTCATATAATTAGGATGAAAACTTCATCTTTTATGAATTTATGTCATTTACTAGTTATAGATAGTAGACTTAGGTATACCATTCGTGCAACTATAGAGGAACAAATACTTAAAACATTTTACTTATTAAGACAAAATTAAGAAATCGAGTCATCTGGAGTTTTTCGACGATCCGGAGAGATGACAAGTCGTCATTTTCACAATATGCTATGATTTATAGTACATATGGCCGATAAATTTATTAATCAGCTAACTGGATCACAAGTAGCTAATAATCCCAAATTCTTTTCATTTTTAAGGTATATATACAAGTTATATACGTTTAATTACTTCTTTTAACATGAGTGCATGTTTAGTTAATTAGTTAATAATTAATTTCAAGATGTCTAGAAAAGGTTTCGCGGGAGGAAAAATTTTCCCACTCAAAACCTGTTAGCAACTTGTACATTTGATTTGAATTTTCATACGTCTTAGTTGGGTGGGAGGGGACTGCATCAGATTCAAGAATAATAAAAGATGTGTTAAACAGAGTTGATGATCCTCTACTAATTCTCAAAGGTAATTAAAATATATTTAACTTTAATATGTAATTTATACTTTTGAAGAAAAATGTTATAACTTAATTTATTCATTACTTATAGATAAGTTTTACCTTGTAGATGTTGGGTTCATGTTGCGGGGCGGACTAATTATACCATATAGAGGAGAACGCTACCATCTACGTTAATACTCTAGGAATCCACCATGTAATGCTCGTGACTATTTAATCTATGATTGCTTCCTTGGTAATGGGATTAAACGTACTTTTGGAGTTCTAAAAAAAATATTTTTCAATTATCCAAACCTCGACTGAACCTCATTATTGGATTAAGACTGTTAATATCATTATATTTACTTGTTGCATTTTGCGTAATTATTTATAGGGAGATGATCAAACTAATAAACTTCTTCAAAAGGTTGATGAAGAACTTCGAAACGTTTCTCTAGACGAACGAAATATATGTAACTTTAGGGATAATACTGAAGAAATGAGAAAATACGAAGCAATTAAAGATGCAATAGCAGCTGATATGTGGGTTGATTACATTTTGTGTATTTTATGACATTTATATAGTTTTGATGTTTATATGGTGTATGACATTTGTATGACTTATGATGTTTATGTAACTTAAATATTTTAATTGAATGCTATAATTTGGAATTTATTTTGTTGTAATCGTATTTTTTTGTATATGATTATATTTGGTGTTTTCATATGTGTTTTAGAAAATGGCTAAAAGAACAAGCATGCAGATGCAGGAAGTAAAATGATCCACTGGTCAGATCATATGGATGACGTCCTAGTAAACTCGTTTTACGATCAACATTTGTGTGGTCGTAGATCGAGCGGGACATTCACATCACACGTCATTGATTGTGTACTTAAAGAACTGAGAAATGCATTTCTCAATCTGGACATTGATAAAGAGCGTATACACAACCATATAAAAAAATTTGAAAAGGCAATTATCAAAATATTATGATGTTTTTAAACATGAAATTAGTGGTTTTGCGTAGAATCCAACAACTGAACGATTCGAAACAGAAAAGGTAGTTTAGGAGCAACTAATAAAAGTAAATCTCTTACTTTATCATATGTTGTTTGCTATTTTTTATATTATTTAAATATTAATATAGTTATTCATATTAGGCTCAACTTGAAGCAGCGGAACTAAAAAATAAATGCGTGTGAAATTACAAGAAAATATTAGAAATGTATAGATGGGATAGAGCTAGTGGGTCTACAAGTGAGACATCCCTAAACCCACGAAGACAAAGGAAGAGGAGTGGTGATAAACATAGTCTAGATGCTACAAGTGAGACACCATTTACCCAAGATTTAAGTGGTAATTTTAATTTTCATGGTCTGAATAATTCATGTGAGGCTACAACACTCGAAACTCCTATTTCAGAATCCGAACATGAGGTACAAGCGTCTTTAGTGCAGAAGAAAGTGAGACATTTGACAACAGTTTATAAAGAAGAATATCTAGCTGAAGTTCAAACTATTTCAAATTCAGTGGATGAAATATTAACAATTTCAAAATCGTTTGTTTCAGCAGAAGAGCTATATGAAGAGGTTTCTCGTATGAGATTAGATCCCCTTTTAGAAACAAAAGTTTTTACGCTGCTTTTGGATAAACCAAACATGGTTAAAGCTTTAATGATTTGTCCTCCTTATTGGCGTAGTTTTTTCATGACTAATTTGCTTAATTTACCAGTTAATTACTAATATTACATATTAAGTTCGAATATTTTTATTTGTTATTTTGTTAGTTTTGATTCTTTACTTTTTTCGAATTTTTAGATAATTGAAATGAAAGTTGTTGTTGCTAAAATGCAAGACTATATTATAGTTTTAGAAACCTTATGTTGGATGTTTAATGGATGAATCTTATTATTTTGATTAACTAATTTGTTATTTTGGATTGATTAATTTATATTAAATGGACTAATTTCTTCTATATTTCTTTACTTGTTTGTAGATAATATTTTTTACTATTTATATTTTTGAAGTAGTTTTGGTTTATTGTGCTATTTATTTAAGTCTCAAGTAATTTAGTAAAAGAATATAAATATTTTTCTATTATTGAATATGAATACGAAATATCTACATAAGTATATATATACTGTACATTTTTGTTAAAAAATAAATTTAGAAGTTTGAAACTAATAAAAAAAAAATATGATTGCACACATTGAATTTTATTGATGATTAATTTTTTACAAAATATTAATTATTAAATTAACTCATGATATGTAATTATTTTAAGTACATTTTAATTTTTTATTTGCTGAAGTAATTTTAAATTTAATATAATAATATATAATTACAATTATTTGTTTTAATATATAAATAAATTTATTTTTATTAAAATTAAATTAATATGATAATATAAATAATTACTAATTATTTTATTAAATATAAAAATTTAATTTAATTATATATAATAATTATTTATTTAAATATAAATATAGTTATATATTTTTTTATATTTAATATGAATATAAAATATCTCCATATATACTGTACATTTTTATTAAAAAAATAAATTTAAAAATTTAAAACTAATAAAAAAATATTATTTCACACACTTTAAATTTAATTATTAAATTTAATGATTTTTTTTTATCTGTTTAGTTTCAAATTAGAGTTCAAATCAACCGTGAAGTTGTTTCACAGTAGAATACGAAAACTCCATGCAACGTGTATGCACAGATTTCGGACTTTCTGATCTGATCGGTTGGTTGAAGTAACCTATTTCTATTTGCATTGTAACGGCCTTAGAAATTAAAATGAAGATGTATGTATTAAAATTTCTAAGTGCGGAAGCGAAATAAAAATTTTGATCAACATCCCTTACACAATAGCAATAAACGTATTTAACGTATGAAAGAATAAGCTAATTAAAAGAAATACTCAAAATAAAACTATAAATAGAACTATAAAATCTTTAGGCGCCTAACTCGCCGTCTTCCTGTAGAACGGGTCCGGGAACCACGTCTTCTTGATTTGAAAAGGTTAAGTAAGGAATGAGCTACACTAGCCCAGTAAAAATATCACACTATCTTACTGCCACAGAAATAAAGGTTGGTAGAAAAAAAAACGACCAATGGAGCATAATTATTAACAAACTCATTTATCAATAATAAAAACTTTTACTGTCCACTTACCTCGGTGAGATTCATAAAAAAATCATATGGAACCAATAACATTATAACCATTATAAAATCATATACGCTTTGTAACATAACACATGTTATGCTTTGCACTTCAATAATCAGATAATAAATTTCATCTTTTACCAGCCTACTAGTATCCGTGGGGATCCATAGGGGGTCCCCGCTACACGTGAACCATTAACATTAATAATCTGATTCTATGGCCATCCTCATACCTCATCCGGTATGGGCGCCAAAACCATGAACCTCAATACCCCGTCCGGTATGGGTGCCAAAATACATAAGCCTCAATACCCCGTCCGGTATAAGGGTGAAACGGGCCGTCCCCATACCCCGTCCGATATGAGAGACCACGTTCCCGGTAGGGTTCCCTACGGATCCGGTCCGTCCACCATCTCCTAAGATATCTAGTCAAGCTGTCCATATTATCCATTTATCAATTCATATAACCTTTTTCCCATTTTCCTTGGTCTAAATTTTTCAATCATACACAAATACGTAAACCAATAATAACACCAAACAAAACAACACAACATCGGGTTTACCATAATTCAAACCATAATAAAAGAAACCATGATTCATGCATACGAAACTATAAAATAAATACATCAAATACCATACTGCATTTAAATCTAAAAAATAGATCAAACAATAACTGACCGACAATATATCAGATTCGAGCTCCATTGGCAATCTTAATCAATTATACATATCTATTAAGTCATAAAATACCGTTTTATCATTTATTAGGCTTTAATGTCGTGATAGGAAATAGGGTGACAGATCCTTACTTGTTTCGGGGTCTGAAATCGGCTCTACAGTGCGCATACGGGCTGTCCCTAAATTCTCTGAATTTTCTCCGAGAAACTGAAACGCACTACTGGTACCTGCACGTGTCCTAAAAAATTCCAAATCAGACCCAGGGCCCCTTTTCGGCCAATATCGAAATTCCGGCACGGCGGCTCCGCCGTGCTCTGGCGACGGTACCGCCGCCTGCGGCAGCGATCCGCCTCGGGTTGGCTGTTTTTGGCTGAAGTCGGCCAAACTTGCATTGACTCCTGCGATAAAATAACCCTAGGGCTCTCGGTGGGCCAAAAAATCACGAAAAACTGAGACTTACCGGTGGCGGAGCTCTCGGATGTAGCGGCTTCTCCGGCACGAGTCACGATTTGATGTTTTGCTCCGGTCAACCTGTAGAAAAAAGGACGGTGATCACAATGGTGTAAAAATTGCATCGAACGGGAACCGGAAAGGGCCTCATCAGAGACAAAAATTCAGCTTCGAAAAACAAGCCAAAGGGAGAAAATTTACCTCGTTTGGCGATCGAAAAACCCTCCGGTGTGGTGGCAAGTGGCGGCGGTCGGCTCCTCCGGCGACTGGTTCTTCTTCTCTAGCGAGGGCACTGGTGACTAGGGTTTGGGATCGGGTGTGGGTGAGGTTATTTATAACCTTCCCCTTTTAATCTCAGTCGTCCATCACGGTTTAATCTGGGTCGTACGATCGCGATTAAAATAGAAATAAATCTGGACAGTCCATTGCGATTTGATCTGAGCCGTCCGTGCACGTGAGATCTGGGCCGTCCGCACGCGTGAGATCTGGACCGTTCGATCGCATGCATGCGGATCGCTCACGTGGCTCCGTCTGCATGGTCTCCCACGTCAGCTTCCTTGCCACGTGGCATGTTCTGGTTGGTCGGGGCTGCTGACTGGGCTGCTGACGTGGCACAACTTTCTTAAATTGCGTTTTGACCACCGGATTCTGATTTTCTTTTCAAACACCTCCAGAATCCAAATTTTTATCCCTTTTTCCCAAAATCAATTTTAATTAAATCCCAAAAATAATTTTACCCTATTTTATCATTATTATTATTATTATTATTATTAAATTAAATTAAATTAAATTAAAACCTTATAAATTAAATATTAAAAAATTAAACTAAAATTCTAATATAAATTAAAATAAATAAAAATAATAAATTTGGGTGTTACATGCATTCTTATATATACAAGCAATAAAAAGAAATCCGCAGTCTTTCTTCTCCAATAAAAACACCGTATTTAGGAAAACAGCAAAACAGAGGCTGTTGAATAATCTTGCTCTATTTTGCTGTCCCTCTATCTCATCAACTTTCTCTCTCTAAGTTCTCTCATTCACATAACCTCCCTTGAAACTCATTTAGTTAAGATCAACAAGTGGTATCAGAGCCTTTATCTTAAGGGACCGGTAAATCAACATACTCTCGAAAACCCGATGACATCCACTGGAACCTCACCTCCCCCACACTTTAACGGAGAAAATTACCATGTATGGGCAATCAAAATGAGAGCCCATCTGAAAGCCTTAAGTCTATGGGACGTTATTATCGATAACAACGATCCTCCTCCACTAGGGGACACTGCCACTCTAAACCAAATAAGAAGGCACGAGGAAGACAATGCCAAGAAACCAAAGGTTATTGCTTGCCTTTTTTCGGCTGTTTTGGATAGAGTGTTTTCAAGGATTATGAACTTTGAATCACCAAAGGCTGCTTGGAAAAAACTGAAGGAAGAGTTCGACGGGGGAGTTAGAAGCAGGAAGATAAAAATTTTGAGACTGAAGAGTGAGTTTGTATTACTCAGAATGCAGGAAAATGAATCAGTGAAGGACTATGCCTCCAAACTCTCGGATGTGGTAAATAAAATGAGGCTGCTTGGGGAGAATTTTTTGGAATCAAGAGTGGTAGAGCATATTCTTATCAGTTTGCCCCCTAAATTCGAGTATAAAATCTCAGCCTTGGAGGAGCTTGCCGACATTGAATCTATCTCCTCGGCTGAGCTGATAAACAAGCTTCAATCTAGTGAGCAGTGGGTAAATATGCATGTTCAACAACATACCGATGGAGCCTTAATTTCAACTCAGATCAAAGATAGCTCTTTAACACAGAATCAAGGGAGAATGAGTGAATGGAATCAAACTGGAAATTAAAATTTCAGTAAGCAAAAGAAATATTCTCAGTGCAGCATCTGTTCCTTGACAAACCACCCTGAAAATGAGTGCTGGTACTAGGGAAAGAAAGCCGTTTGGTGCAACTTCTGCAAAAGGCTTGGTCATAAGGAGAAATTCTGCAGGCAGAAACAGAAGCAGGAAGGATCACAGCCAAAGTAGGAACTACAGCATGCAAATGTCACCGAGGTGTCTAGTGAGCAACGTGTTACAATTCTCATTGCATCAAGTGAGCTGTCAGTGGAGGATGATACTATCTGGGTGGTGGACAGTGGGTGCACCTCCCACATGTGCAAGGATAAGGCCTTGTTCGCATCACTTGACAAAACAGTCTCAAGTGAAGTACGGCTTAGAAATGGTATGCTGGAAACCATCAAGGGCAAAGGTAACATAGCCATTGAAACCAGGGAAGGTAGGAAGCTTATCACTGATGTGAATTTTGTTCATACCCTCTCACAGAATCTTTTGAGTGTGAATTAGATGACTGATCGAGGCTACTCGGTTACATTCAATAATAATTGCTGCAGGATATATGATCCTGAGGATAGATTGATCGCTTTCATCCAAAAAAATGATCAAGTCTACTCCTTGAAGCTCAAAGAAGTAGTCGAGAAGGTCAGTGTTGCCACTGTAATAGAAGGTGAGATATGACATAGATGCCTTGGGCATTTTCATGCGGCTGGGCTACAACAACTATAGAAAGGAGGCCTAACAAAGGACTTCCCAAACATTGCAGTCACTGAGTCAGTATGTTGTAGTGCCCGGACCGAGGAGAAAAAAAAAAAGCCACGTCAGCAGGCCCGGTCAGCAGTCCCGGCCAACCGGGGCTTGCCACGTGGCAAGAACACGTCGCTCCTGAACGGGCCACGTTGGCGATCCGCGTGGGTGGGATCGGACGGCCCAGATCAATCGCGCGATCGGACGGCCCAGATATAATCGCACGGACGGCCCAGATTCAATCAAAAACGAACGGCCCAGATTAAAACAAAATGGACGGCTGAGATCAAAAGGCAAGGGGTTATAAATAGAACCCCCACACCAGACCACAAACCCTAGCCGCCTGCCGCTCGCCGGAGAAGACGAACCAGAGGCCGACCGCCGCCACCCGCCGCCGCACCGGGGAAATTTCCGACCGCCGATCGAGGTAAATTTCATACCCCCGACTCGTTTTTCCACACTGATTCCTCCTGTGGCCAAATCGAAGCCAAAATCCCGGCCAAACGGCCGGAATACGCGTCCGAAGACCAGCGGCGCCGCCGCGCCCCCTCTCGATTTTTGCCTCCGACGAGGCCCTTCCCGGCCTCCGTTTGATGCAATTTTTATATCACCGTGATCACCATTCTTTTCTCTACAGGTTGACCGGAGCCGAATCATCAAAACACGAACCTCGCCGGAGAGCCGCCGCACCCGAGAGCGCCGCCGCCGGTAAGCTCCCTTTTTCCGTGATTTTTTGGCCCCCCGAGGGCCCTAGGGTTGTTTTCTCACAGGGACCGATGCGAGTGTGGCCGAATTCGACCAAAAACGGCCGAAAACAGCCAACCCGAGGCGACTCGCCGCCGCCAGCGGCGGCGCCGTCGCCGGAGCACTGCGGAGCCGCCGTGCCGGAGTTGCGATTTGGGCCGAAAGAGGCCCTGGGCCTAATTTGGGTTTTTTTTGGAACACGTGCAGGTACTGTTAGTGTGTTTCAGTTCCCCAGAAAAAATTCAGGAAAAATTAGGGACGGCCTGTAGGCGCACTGTGAATCGTATTCGGATCCCTAAAACAAGTAAGGACCCCCTCACCCTATTTTCTATCACGGTATTAAAGTTCAAAATGATAAAACGGTATTTCTTGAATTAACGCATGTGTGAAATTGCTTAAGGTTGCTAATGGAGCCCGAGTCTAGTGTGATTGATAATTTACTGTTATTTGGCCTGTTTTACAGCTTTAAATGCATTATGAGGTTTGATGTGTTCATTGTATAGTTTCGAGTGCATATATTACTGTTTTATTAATTATGGATTGAAAGACTGAAGAACTGATACTGTGTGTTGTCTGTTTGGCATGAATTACGATTTGCTTTTTTTAAATGTGAATTGATGATGCTTATTGAGGAAAAGGAAAACGAAAGATTGTGTAGACTGATAATTGTATGATGGGGTTAGCCTGACTAGATATCCTGGGAGATGGTGGACGGACCGGGTCCGTAGGGAACCCTACCGGGATTGTGGTCTCACATGCCGGACGGGGTATGGAGATCTTATGGTTTTGGCGCCCATACCGGACGGGGTATGGGGACGGCCCGTTTCACCCTCATACCGGACGAGGTATTGAGGTTTATGGTTTTGGCGCCCATACCGGACGGGGTATGGGGACGGCCCGTTTCACCCTCATACCGGACGGGGTATTGAGGTTTATAGTTTTGGCGCCCATACCGGACGGGGTATGGGGACGGCCCTGGAAACTGATTATGAATGTTAAAGGTTAACGGGTAGCGGGACCCCTATGGACCCCCATGGATACTAGTAGGCTGGTAAATGAGAAAAGGATATGTTGTATAATGATTGAATTACAAAATGCATGATAAGTGCTATGTTTTACAGCTTATATTATTCTATGATTGTGATAATGTTATTGTTTTCTTATATTGTTTCATGAATTCCACCGAGGTAAGTGGATGGTAAAGGTTTTATCATAAATAAAAAGGATTTGTTATAAATCATGCTCCATTGGTCTTTTGTGTTTTTCTACCCACCTTTACCTCCGTGACGGTGAGATATCGTGATGTTCTTACTGGGCTAGTGTAGCTCACTCCTTATTTAACCATTTCAGATCAGGAAGACATGGTTCCCGAGCCCGTTCCGCAGGAGGACGACGAAGGGGATGCCTAGAGACTCTGTAGTCATACTCATAGTTTTATTTTCGAGTTTCTCTCTTAGTTAGTTTAATCTTTTATATTTTAAGTACGTTTTTGGTTTTCGTGTAAGGGATGTTAACCGAAATTTTGATCTTGCTTCCGCATTTAATATTTATAATATAATTTTCATTTTGAATTACCGGGGTTGCTACATATGTAGTACCTGCCAGATGGGGAACATGATAAGGAATTCTTTCCCTTCGAAAGCAGATTGGAGAGCAGAAGAGAGGCTGACACTTATCCATTCTGACATCTGTGGTCCGATGACGGAAAACTCTATGAGCGGATGCAGGTACTTTGGCTTGTTCATAGATGATTTTTCTAGAATGATTTGGGTTTGTTTCCTACAGAATAAAGCTCAAATTTTTGGTGAATTCAAGAAGTTTAAGACTATTGTAGAGAAGGAAAGTGGTTGTGTACTGAAGTGCCTAAGGACGGATAATGGCCTTGAATTCAATTCCAGTAAATTCAAGGACTTCTGTTCAGAGAATGGGATTAAAAGACAGCTCATGGCACTATATTCCCCTCAATAAAATAGTGTCTCGGAGAGGAAGAATAGAACCATTATGGAGATGGTAAGAAGCATGCTTGCTGACAAGCACTTGCCTAAAGCCTTGTGGGCTGAGGCAGTGAACACTGCCGTGTTTCTGCTCAACATGCTCCCTACAAAGGCTGTGAAGGAGATGACACCTGGGGAGGCCTGGAGTGGCATCAAACCATCGACTAAGTATTTAAAGGTGTTTGGCTCAGTGTGCTACTGTCATGTCTTAGATGACAGGAGATCAAAGTTAGAAAAAAAGGCTGAATTGGGAGTATTTTTGGGTTACAGTACAAAAACAAAGGCATATCAAATTCTAAGCTTGAAAACTAACAAGCTTATGATTTGAAGAGATGTTACAGTGGACAAAAAGAGCTATTGGAATTAGGAGAAGCAGAAGGTCGAACCAGACTGTGTGACAGTGGAAGAAGGAAGGAAATCTCTATCAGTATTAAACCCAACTCAAGCTGAGGAAGAAGATGAAGAAGATGAAGAAGATGAAGCAGAAAGGAGAACAAAAATGAAAAGCTTAGCTGACATCTATGAAAGGTGCAGCTTTGCTTCAAAGGAATCTTCCTCTGTTGAGGAAGCACTTCAGCAGCAAGAGTGGAAGCTTGCTATGGAAGAGGAAATCAGGATGATCGAGAAGAACAATACCTGGTCTCTGGTAAAATCAAGTGCAGACAAAAAGCCTATTGGAGTAAAGTCGGTGTTCAAGGTGAAACTGAATCCGAACGGGACAACAAACAAGCACAAGGCACGACTTGTGGCAAAGGGGTACTCCCAGCTTCCTGGAATCGACTAGACAGAGACTTTTGCTCCTTTGGCCAGGCATGAAACAATAAGACTCATTCTGGCCATGGCAGCTCAGTTTGGATGGAGTGTGATGCATTTGGATGTGAAGTCGGCTTTCTTGAATGGCAAACTGAATGAAGAAATCTATGTTGAGCAGCCACCGAGATTCATTCAGCCTGGAAATGAGAGACATGTCTATCTTCTTCACAAGGCCTTATACGGCCTCAAATAGGCTCCACGAGCCTGGTATGATAAGTTAAATACATATTTACTTCTTTATGGGTTTGAGAGAAGCATGATAGAAACTACACTGTATGTAAATAGAGAAGAAGACAAACTAATCACTACAGTATATGTTGATGATATACTGGTGACAGGCAGCAACAAAAGAAAGATGATGGAGTTCAAGCTGAAATTGGAAAAGGAATTCGAGATGTCTGATCTCGGGGAAGCTACCTACTTCTTGGGAACGGAGATTCATCAAAACAGCTTGGGTATTTTTCTTTCACAAGGCAAGTATGTCAAAGAGATCTTGAATAAATTCAACATGGATCACTGTAAATTAGTGTCTACACCACTCGTGTCCAACTTGAAGTTGACAAAGGATGAGAAAGGTAACAAAGTTGATGAGGAAAATTACAGAAGTCTGATTGGGAGCCTTCTGTATCTCACGACTTCTAGACCAGACGTTCTGTTTGCAGTGAGTTTGTTTTCAAGGTACATGGCTTCACTAAAGGAATCACATTTACAAGCTGCTAAACATGTGCTGAGGTACTTGAAAGGAACCTAGAATTTTGGTGTTCAATACATAGCAAGAGTTGAGGGTGGATTGGTCGGCTATAGTGATAGTGATTGGGCAGGAAGCGTAGAAGATGCACGTAGCACAACTGAGTACTTGTTCAAAATTGGCTCTGATGCTTTCTCATGGGCGTCTAAAAAATAAGATACTGTGGCACAATCCACTGCTGAGGCTGAGTATGTAGTTGCAGCTACAGCAACTAACCAAGCAATTTGGTTGAGGAACGTGTTCGATGATGTAAAGCTGGACAAACAAGCACCTACAGTATTGTATGTAGACAACAAGTCTGTAATTACCATTGCAAAAAATCCTGCGATGCAAAGGAGAACTAAACACATCAACGTTAAGTACCATGTTATACGTGAGGCTGAGAGAAATCAAGAAATCAAGCTGATACATTGCTCCACTGATGATCAGCTTGCGGACATTCTAACCAAGGCTCTGTCTAAAGCCAAATTTGAGGAATTGTGAGGAAAGGTGGGGATTGGTGGAAAAATCATTATGGGAAAGTGTTAAATTTAATTGTTAAATTTAATAATTTTTTTTATCTGTTTAGTTTCAAATTAGAGTTCAAATCAATCGTGAAGTTGTTTCACGGTAGGATACGAAAACTCCATACAACGTGTATGCATGAATTTCGGGCTTTTTGATCTGATCGGTTAGTTGAAGTAACTTGTTTCTATTTGCATTCTTATATATACAAATAATAAAAAGAAATCTGCAGTCCTTCTCCAATAAAAACACCATATTTAAGAAAACAGAAAAACAGATGCAGTTGAATAATCTTGCTCTGTTTTGCTGTTCCTCTCTCTCATCAACTTTCTCTCTCTAAGTTCTCTTATTCACATAACCTCCTTTGAAGCTCATTTAGTTAAGATCAACAACACATAAAATTTTATTGGCGATTAATATTTTAAATAATATTAATTAATAAATTAATTCATCGTATATAATTATTTTAAGTATATTTTAATTTTTTATTTATTAAAATAATTTTAAATTTAATGTAATAATATTTAATTATAATTATTTATTTTTAATATATAAATAATTTTATTTTTATTAACATTAAATTAATATAATAATATAAATAATTATTTATTTAAATAAAAATATAATTATATTCAATAACAACATAATTTTTTTTTTAATTATATATTTTTTATACACTATTTACTATTATATATAATAGATAAAAATAAATTAATAATTTAATTAAAAATATAAATATATTATTTTACCATTTAAATAAAAATATATCATTAATATATATTAATATATTATTATTTAAATATAAATTTTTTTTTATCAATTCTAATTCTATATTATTATCATTTAATTATTATTATTATTATATATTAATTAATTATCACTCGTAAAAGTACCACTGATTTTTTATTTTCTGCATTGAGTTTCAGATCAGAGCAGCTCCAAATAATCGACACCGACCGGACCCGACCTGACCCGAAACCCAAAACGTCTTTTCTTTTTTCTTGAAATATTTTTTTGACCCAAAAAAAAAGTGGAAGCAAGGTGCAAGCTCCTCTGCGTAACTGCGTTAGGAAAAATGGAGACGCCGGGAGAATGGTTAGAGAAGGCGTTGTTTGATCTGTGCAAGAAAATAGAGACAGGTTTGGATTTGGATAGAGAAATTATATCGGGTTTGGTATCTTATTGTGAGCTCGCTCAACCCCTTGATGCAAAAGAGTACCTTGATGTGATCATCCCTCTCTCTCTCTCTCTATATATATACACATATACACATACATACACACACAAACATTTATTTTTTGCATGCTTTACAGTTGAATATATCTTCGTTTCTTCTGATTTAATACTAGTCATCTGCAATGAAGTTTGTTCTCTTTGTATCTTCAAAGGATTTTTGGTTTGCTTTGGGGTTAAACAGTGTGCCTTGCTTCCCATATCTAATTAGATAAACCTATGATTAATCTTAAGATTTAAGAGATGGGATTGGTTGTGATAATCTCATTTTATTTGCGAACTGTTACTGGAAATTGACTAATTACCTGAGTGATTGTCTTTGAAGATAATGAACTTGTTCATGTTTTGCTTATATAAGACTAAAGTGTTTAGAAACAAATAGACTCCCACCCTACTTGCTCTGTTGAATTCTATACATTACATTCTAAGGTTTCTTATGCTTTCATTTATTTATTTTTCATATCAGACTATGTTTGGAACAAGTCTGGAAAGTCCATAGAATTTATTTGTAAATTTGTACCTAGTTCAACTGTGAAAGACTATAAATTCTCTAAGAAAATAATTAAAATTTAGTATGAAATTCCATATGAGGTCACTTTTTACATTTTAAAAATGATTTTGAATACATTTTAGTTAAATTAAGCATAGATTTGCAAATGAATTCTACAATCTTTCTTTATTTTTTCAACAAAGCCTTAGCATTTCCAAGTTATAGTAGGTAAGTCTCACTTGTTTTTTTTAACCGAGCAGTTGTTACTTGGGAAAAAGCTGTTGGAAATTGGGCACTGATAAGAGCCATTTTGGTTATTGTCTACTGCTTCTTGTCATTTTCAAATACATATTACTACATTCCCAAGATTGGAAGATGCCATTTACTGCCATAAGTAAGCTGAGCAGCTGCTCCCTCATGTGTAAACTTCTAAGAAGCACTTATTATTTTGACCTGAAACTTCTTGAAGCTAATAGGCTATCATAGTTTTCACCTATTTAAAGCTTGATTGAAAGATACTGCTTCAGTTATACTGTTATTATTTTGGAATAGATAAACAATTAATAGAGATGTAAATGGATATGAAGGCCATATAATCCACCTTGTAAGGATTGGCTTATATGATGGCCATATAATTCACCTTGTAAGGATTGACTTAATATAATTTCTCTTTTTTAACTCCCGAGCATCTTTTGCCATTGCTTCATTGGCTAAATTTAGATTTATGTCTCATATCTATTCGTTTCCTCTCTATTTTCTCTCTTTATAAGACCTGGACTGTTGGCTGACTTTGATCCCAATTCACATCCTAGCTAGTGTATACTATTTTGTGGGGGAAACAACTACATCTAAAGCAAGAGTCTTAAAGATTTATTCTATAATTAATATCATATATTGCTGCTAAACTGGAACAACGCACCTTGAGACTAAATTGAACAAAAACTATGATGATAGAAGTAGAATCAAATTCTATTACTTTCCCAGATTTATTTCATAATTCCTATACTTCTGGTTCTTGGAAGCATTTGATGAACCCACTGAGAGATTATGTTCATGCAACTTCTCTAGCAACAACTTTTTCTCACTGTTGTATCTAAATGGTTTTCATTGCAAATAGATTACTTGTTTTCAAGCCAGTTTCCCATGGCTTTGCCCTGATCAGCCTAAGTATGAATTTTCTGCTTTAGATTGAAACAAAGTTGAAACTGAAGGGACTTGACCATGTTAGTTGATTATTGGCACATGAAAGGATAGCATTAGTATTGGAAAGATGGGCTGTTGCTCTATGGAAGTTGTGCATCTTTAGGAACAGAAAGCTTATCTGCAGACAGTGGATATGATGTTCTTCTCCTCCTTTTGAATTCTGTACCAGCTAGTCCTTTGCAACACTGTTGACAGTATTACATATCTTGGTAATATTTTATATCCTGGATTCATTTATTTATGCAGAATATTATTGGCCAAGAAGCAGGCAAAAGTGTCACAGAGGAATATTTGCACCGTAGAGGACGCTCAGATCTCTGCAGCAGTACTTCAGATGTTCCAGGTTCAAGTTTACATGCCTATGTGAAGCCACGCCCAAACTTAGAGTCTTCTGGTGGAACAAAGAAACCATCTAGAGCAACAAAAGAGGGTTCATCATCCAATTATCAGGTAGAATATCAGAAGTTCACTGTCGCCAGTAATGAGGTTGAACCAAAAAAGAATGCAATTTCGAGTTATCAGGAAAGCCAGGCTCCGGTTGAGATTAGCCAGTCAAGAACCGTGCATAAAGGGAACCAAACTAATTCTAAAAAGAAGAAAGCTGGGAAAGTTGTTTCACTTGCAGAGGCGGCTAAAGGTTCAATAGTTTTCCAGCAGGGTAAACCATGCTCTTGTCAAGCCCGTCAGCACAGACTGGTGAGTAATTGTTTGTCCTGTGGAAAAATAGTTTGCGAACAAGAGGGAGAGGGGCCTTGCAGTTTCTGCAGTGTCCTTGTTCTGAGGGAAGGCAGTACATATGCTGGCCTTGAAGAAAGTTATGCTCCATTATCTGATGCTGAAGCAGCAGCTGAAGCTTATGCAAAAAGGCTTGTTGACTATGATCGAAACTCTGCAGCACGTACTGCAGTAATTGATGATCAAAGTGATTATTATGAAATTGAGGGGAATAGTTGGCTTTCAAATGAGGTATTGAATCTCTTTTAATTAAATGGTTTCAGTCTTGTAGTCATTCTGCAATTATGTGCTGAAATTGGTATGCAATCATTTTTTTCTCTTTCAGGAGAAGGAACTGATAAAGAAGAAACAGGAGGAGATCGAAGAAGCTGAACGTGCCAAACGGAACAAAGTTGTTGTGACATTTGATTTGGTTGGCCGCAAGGTATTAATTCTTTGCTAATATTACCAGTAATATTTGCTTAATTTTGACTGTGGTCATACCCCAGATAGCCACCCACATGATGCCCAAAGAAATCTCTTTAATTCCTGTTGTTAAGTTGAAGTGTTTGGAAATTCTTTCATGTTTCTCTGTTGCAAATTTCTGCTGCTACTTTACTGAAATAAGTGCTTGTATCTGATATAATGCATGGTAAAGTGCAGGTGCTACTGAATGAAGATGAGGTCTCAGGATTAGAGATGGAAAATAGGATATTAAGACCACCAGATGAGAGAGAAGCGAACCGGATTAAACCAAATCCAACAGTTAGAATACAACCTATCTTCTTGGATCCAGGTCCTATCAAGAAGCCTGTTAAGAATAATAAACAAGTCAGCAAAAGCCTTGGAAATGGCTTATGTTTGGAAGTAACTGGGAGGGTGCAGCATGACAATCATGAGTTGAAGTATTTTGAGATCAGGAACCAGTCCGAAGTAGCCTCAAGTGGAAAATCTTGCAACCAGTAAATAGAGGTACTCATGAGGAAGATGGGGGTGAATGTTCTCTAGATTACAACTAAGCTCATCCTCTAGCTAAGGACTTTTTGGTGATCTTAACTCACTACGTACTCTGGTACTTTCTTTCTTTCTTTCTTCATGGTACGCATGTTTGGCAAATCACAAAGTTTTAATTATTTTACTATTTAAAGACTTTTTTAGTAAAATCCTTGTGTCTGTTGATAGAGATTAATGAAGGAAAGGAATCCGAAATTGCAGATACAGTTCAACAGTCAGCTGTTATATATTTATATTCTCTCTCTTTCTCTCTGTCTCTCTCACTCCCTCTCTTTCTTCCTCTCTTCTCCCATGTTAGTTTCTTTTTGGAAAACATGTATAGCAAATCACAGTTTCTTAGTTGTGATCTTCATAATCTGTCTCCAAAATATACATATTTGTATTCATTCAGTTGAAAGAATATGACACAGAAGAAAAAAGGAAAAAGAAAATTTGTTCTGTAGTTGTGACTGAGGAAAAGGATGATGTAGTTCAGGGCCATGAGAGAGCACGCAGAGAATATATAAGAAAGTGCACAACTAAATTCTCAAAAAGTGGAGATTGCCGAGTTGTCTAAGGGCATGGATTCAAATGCCACTGTCCACAATAATTTGTTTGTCTTTTTAATCATCAAATCACCTTGCAAGATGGATACAGATGGTTAGAAATTGGGGTACAGAAAAAATTCCATAAAAAATTTTTAATGTCAAAACTTAGAACTTGAAGTTAACAGAAATTAATTCACAGTTAGTCAATGTCGCGTTTTGTGTTAATTGATCACCTGTTAGTGATGTAGAAATGAGAAAATGGACACGAGATGCACGATGAAGCTGATGGAGAGGCTAATCGCGATGAAGCTTCAGGAGATGCATTGGTGTGGGCAAGTTTCTCAATCTGATGCCATCTTCTTCTCTTTCTTCTTTTTATCTCTCTGATCCTAGCTATGAGAAATCTCTTTCCTTAAATCCAAAATCAATCACTCATTTTCTTCATCTAGTTCTTTTTTCCTGGATTTTACCAATTTCCCATGAACAAAACTTGGAATTTTCTTGTTCACCAGACACTCATTAGTTTCATTTGGATCTGTTGGTTCTTTTAGTTTGTGTTTTGCTAATTTTGCAGGAAAACAATTGTTTCTTTTTCTTGTTCATCTAACATCCATTTCTTTAATTTGGGTGTCTTTGACCTCTTAATTTCTGGGTTATGTTGATTTTCCAAGAAAAAAATTCACAGTTTTGATAATTTATTGAATCCTGAGTTTATGATCAATTTACTTTGTTCAGGCGCAGGACCCAGCTTGTTCAATCCTTCTCCATAGTCTTGCTCAATTGGCTTTACTATGTTTCATGCTTAAAAATTAATATCAGAAAATTAATTAATTTACAATAATATTAGTAATAATCTGTAAATAACCAATTATTTAGTTATTAGAAATAAAAAGCTTAATTTTTGTTTTAATTTTAAATATTTAATCTTTATTTTTAAAATTGAAAAAATAAAAAGTATATTACATGTGGTATCTGCAAAGCAACCACATGGGAAAGTATGTTAAATTGTAACCACATTATCTGCCACGTATGCATAGGTTTAAAGGATAAAAATTTATTCAGACTAAATTTTAAAACACAAGATTAAAATACAAAAAAAAATTAGTATATAGTGTAACGATCTTGAAAATATTCAAATGAAATAAAAGATAATTAAAGTGTGGAAGCGTAATAATATTCAGGGTTTATATTCTTTACACAAATAACTTAAAATACCAAACAGCGTTACGAAATTCACTCTTTTGAAAGACATACAAGAATAAAGAAATAAATAGAAAATAAAAAAATATATCATCTACTCGCAATCCTCATGTGGATCGAGCTTTGAAACATGGTTCTCTTGATCTCAAATGGTTAAATAAGAGATGAGCTACACTATCCCAATAAGGATATCACACTATATCACCGACACAGAAGTAAATGTTGTTATAAAATCAAAACACTAATGGACCACTTAATTTAAACCAATACATTTATTAAAAATAAAACCATTTACCGTTCACTTACCGTAGTAGAATTCGTAAAAATAACTTATGCATACCATAATATCATACAGATCATAATTTCATATAAAATCAGTAATATAGCATATATCACAAGTGTATATACATCGTCAATAAATCAAACAATAACTGTCACTTTTTTCACCAGCCTACTAGTATCCATGGAGGTTCTTAGGGATGTTCTCGCTATACGCGAATCTTTTCCTTTAACAATTTCAATTACGGGTCGTCCCCATAATCCGTCTGGTATGAGCATCAAATTATTAAACCTCAATACCCCGTTCGGTATGAGGGTAAAGCGGGCCGTCCTCATACCCCGTTCGGTCTGAGCACTATATTTTTATGTCTCAATACCCCGTCCGGTATGAGACAACATTCACGGTAGGCTATATACATGTCCATCCACCATCTCTCAGGATATCCAGTAAGACTGCCGTATTCATTTATTCATTTTCCCACACAACTTTTCTATTTTTCGTTAGTCTCCATTTTCCAAATCAACCATAATTACATTAGCAAATAAACATACATCAGGGAATACAATCATATCCCAATTTTCTAACTAAATGGTGGTCACGTAAGGCAGCAATACATGCATTCAAACCATAAAATTGATAAATCAGATACTATCATGCTTTTAAACTATAAAATAAATCAATAGAAATTAACAAAGAACAATTTCCAGTTCTTGGTCCATTAGCAGTCCGTAATCAATTATGCATATTTATTAAATTTACACAAAATACTATATTATTATTTATTTAAACTTCAATTCTATAATGGGGAATAAGGTGAGGGATCCTTACTCGATTTGATGTCCGAAAAGCTAAGCTATTCGACTGCACCTACGGGTAATTCTCGGGTTCCCTAAATTTTTTTTCGGAAATTAAAACGCGCTAATAGTACCTATAAATATCCCAAACAAATCCAAAATCAGTCCCAAGCCCACTTGACCAATTTTAGAATTTCGGCACGGCAGCTCCGCCGTGCTTCGGCGACGGTACTGCTGCCCCCAGCGGCTGTCCACCTCGGGTTGGCTATTTTCTGCCGTTTTCAGTCGAATTTGACCGAATTTGCATCGATCCCTGCAAGAAAACATGTTAAAAGGCCTTGGTTGACCGAAAAAATACAAAAAATCGAAACTCACTAGCGGTGGGGCTCTCCGGTGCGGCGGCTCCTCCGGCTCACGTTGTGATTGGGTGTTTTTCTCTAGTCAACCTGTAATGACAGATACGATGATCACAATGATGGAAAGATTACACAAAACAGGAATAAAAAAGAGCCTCATCGAAGGCGTTTTATGAAATTCCCCACTACGGTGCTGCCGAGCTTCGTCGATATTTTTCGGCCAATTGGCTGGTCTTTTTACTCCAATTTGGCCATGGTTGTGCTTAAATTTGAATTTTGAGCAAAAGAAATTTTTTTTACCTTTTTTGGCGATTGGACAAAGCTCTAGTGCGGCGGCGGGTGGCAGCGGTGTCCTTTCGGCAGCTGGGTCTTCTTCTCCGGCGAGGGGGTCTGGCGACTAAAGTTAGGGTTTGGTGTGGATAGGGGTTATTTATATTTGTCCGTTTTTTTATCTAGACCGTCCAGTGCATTTGATCTTGACTATCCGATCGAGATTAAATAAGGAGTGAATTTGAACCGTTCATCGCGATCCAATCTGGACCATCAATCACGATCCACTCTAGGTCGTCTTATCGCGTTTGGGGAGGAATGTATCTAGGCCGTCCGTTCGCAGGGGAACGGATCTGGGCCATTCGATCACGAGCATGCGGATCGCCTGCGTGGCACTGCATCAGCATCTTCTGATGAGGTGCATCCTGATTCACCGAGTCTGTTGACCGAGTGTCTGACGTGATGAAACTTTTCTAAATTGTATTTTGACCCTTATTTTTTTATTTTTCTTTCAAAAATACTCTCATAATCCAAAATTTCACATCTTTTTTCCAAAATTATTTTCAATTTAATCCTCAATTAATTTTACTTCATTTTTGCTCTAAATTAAATGAAAATTAAATTAAAAAAATTATATTTATAAAATTTTAAATTACATATAATTTATTTTAGGGTGTTATAACTCTCCCTCTTAAAATAAATTTGGTCCTTCAAATTTGTCTCTCACTCTCAATCAAATAGTTGGAGATATTGGACTCTAAAGTCTGATTCTAGCTCCCATGTAGCCTCCCTCGGTGTGTGGTTCTGCCATATGACCTTTACAAATGGAATTTCTTAGTTGCGGAGAAATATGCTCTTTCGATCCACAATGTCGACCGGTACTTCCTCGTAGGACAGATCCTCCTGGAGTGAAAGAGGATCGTGGGCCAAGACATGAGAGGGGTCCGCGTTGTACTTGCATAGTATGGACACATGAAACACATTATGAATCTTGGAAAGTTTTGGAGGTAGTGCTAGTTTGTAGGCGGCGGTACCAATTCTGTCTAAAATTTCAAATGATCTAATAAATCAGGAGTTCAGTTTTCCCCTCTTGCCGAACCTACTGATTTCCTTGAAATGAGTGACCTTAAGGAACACTAGATCGCCTTTCTCAAATTTCAAATTTCTCTTTCAGGTGTCCGCATAACTCTTCTGCCTGCTCTCAGCTGTCTAAATGTTCTTCATGATCCTAACTATTTTGGATGTAGTCTTTTCTACCAGATCTGGACCGAACAGTTTTCTATCACCCACTTCTTCCCAACAAATCGCGATCTGCATGGGCGCCCATATAACGTCTCATACGGAGTCATGCCAATACTCGCTTGGTAGCTGTTGTTATAATCGAACTCTATTAAGGGTAGATGGTCATCCCAATGGCCTCTGAAATTAAGGACACAAGCTCGGAGCATATCCTTAAGTGTACGGATTGTCCTTTCTGACTGTCCATCTGTCTGAGGGTGGAATGCAGTACTAAGGGACAGTTTCGTTCCCATGGCTTGCTGAAAGCTATACTAAAATCAAGAAGTGAACCTGGGGTCCCTGTCAGACACTACTGTCACTAGTGCTCCATGTAGTCTGACTATTTTTCGGATATACATTTTTGCTAACTTGTCCAATGGATCGGTCATCCTGATGGCCAAAAAGTGAGAAGACTTGGTAAGCCAGTCAATAATTTCTTAGATGGTATCATGTTCTGAGCGTGTCTTAGGTAATCCTATCACAAAGTCTATGGTGATATATTCCCACTTCCATTTCGGGATCGATAATGGTTAAAGTAGCCCGCATGGATGTTGATGGTCTACCTTGACCTGCTGACATACCAAACATTTAGAAACAAAATTAACTATATCTATTTTCATCCAGTTCTACTAAAATCAGGGTCGCATATTTTGGTACATCTTAGTACTTCTGGGATGCATGACAAACCTTGAGTTATGGGCCTCTGTCATAATGTTCATCTTTAACTCACTATCACCTGGAACACACACCCTGTCATGGAATCTGAGCAACCCATCGACTCAAAATTTCGAGTTAACTTCTTATTTTACATCTTTCTTGAGGGCTGTTAGGGTGGAATATACGAACTGAGCTTTCCTTATTCTCTGTACTAACTCAGGCTGAACGACCAGGTAGGCCAAACATGTGACTCTTCTCAGGTCCTGAAGCCGTACCTGTTGTGCGGCCCCTATTTGCCTGCTTTCTGAAACCATCAAATAGGCTAATGTACCTGTACTTTTTTTTGCTCAGTGGGTCGGCTACCACGTTGTCCTCACCCCAGTGATACAAGATGTCGCAATCACAGTACTTAAGAAGTTCTATCCACCTTCTCCGATGCATATTGAGATCCTTTTGAGTGAATATATGTTTCAAACTCTCGTGATCGGTATAGATCTGAAAGGTCTCCCCATACAAATAATGGCGCCAAGTCTTTAACGTGTATATGATTGTCGCAAGCTCTAGGTCATGAGTGAGATAGTTTTTCTCATGACTCTTCAACTATCTGAACCCATAGGTTATGACCTTCCCATGCTGCATCAAAATATAACCCAGACCTAGGTAGGTGACATCACTGTAAACTGCATATCTACCTGATCCACTCGGCAAGACCAACACAGGAGCTGTAGTCAGCCACTTCTTTAGTTCTAAAAAACTTCTTTCACAGTTTTTGTTCCACTCAAACTTGACATTCTTCTTTGTGAGCTGAGTCAGAGGAGCAGCTAAACTAGAAAACCCTTCAACAAACCTGCGATAATAAACTGCCATCCTCAGAAAACTACGAATCTCCTTAATTGATGTCAATTTTTCTCAGCCGACCACTGCTTCAACCTTTTTGGAGTTCATTGACACTCCATTCTTTGATATGATATGCCTCGAGAAAGTAGTCTGTTCAAGACAGAACCAACACTTACTTAACTTTGTATACAGCTTTTTTTCTCTAAGAACATGTAAAACTTAAGCTAGACGGTGAGCATGTTCCTTTCTACTTTTTTAATAAATCAAAATGTCATTGATGAACATAATAACAAACTAATTCAGGAATTGTCTGAAGACTCTATTCATCAAGTTCATGAAGATGGCTAGGGTGTTGGTTAGTCCAAATGGCATGACCAAGAACTCATAGTATCCGTACCTCGTTTGAAAGGTTGTCTTGGAGATGTCTTCTGTCCTGATTTTCACTTGATGGTAACCTAAATACAAGTCTATTTTAGAGAAGATTTGGGTACCCTGCAACTGATCGAAGAGGTCATCAATCCTGGAGAGGGGATACTTGTTCTTGATTGTGACTCTGTTTAGACCTTTGTAATCAATACATAACCTCAACGTCCCATCTTTCTTTCTGGTAAATGTGACTCCGACACCCCAAGGGAACACACTATGTCGGATAAACCCACTGTCCTGCAATTTAGTCATCTATTTCCTCAGTTCCTCCATCTCAACACAGCTCAGGTGGTAAGGAGCAACTGAAATGGGCTGGGTGCCTGGCTGAAGGTCTATAGTGAATTTGACTTCTCTGTCCACTGGCAATCTGGATAATTCATCCGAAAACACATATAAAAATCTCAGACTCCCGAAATTCCTTGAATACAAATCTCTTTCTTGGGTTTGCCTACTTAGAGAAAACAACAGGGTTAAAATACTTGATAATAAGAAAATTTACTGTGAGGGAATAAATGCTAAACTATTTTATTAATTTATAAATGGTTCATCATTAGGAGGATTGAATACAACCTTCTTGCTAAAATAATCTACGGTAGCGTGACACGCCGCTAAGCAGTTTATTCCTAGAATTCCATCAAAGTCCCTCGTCTCTAATTCTATTAGGTCCATACTCAATTTTCTATCAGCTATATCTATAACACATACTCTGTATATAACTTCTCCCAATAGTGTCATACTCCTAACAGTAGACACAACCAACACATATCAAGTTTATCAGGTGATCCATTAAATTTTGATACAAAAATAGGTGAAACAAATAAATGCAATGCACCAGTATTAATCAAAATATGAGTAAGATGGTTACAGATAGTGTACATACCTTGTATTACGTCCAAGTTGGCTTCTGCATCATGCTGGGTGAGATTGTAAGCTCTGCCCTAGATAGGAGGTCTAACCTGATTCTGGTTCCTTGGGCACTCCCTCGCATAATGTTAGGTACTACCATATATGCGACAGGTGTTGTTGATGCGATAACAGGGTCGGTCCACATGATCCCTGCCACAATGCTGGCAGATCTTATCGCGTCCTGCCACTAAAGCCTGAGGAGGAGCCTAGATCATCGGTCTGAGCCTCTTGTTCTATTGAACAGGCACAGTAGGTGCTGGTCTGCGAGGTGGAGCTGAGGGTCTAAGGTTCCCTGCTGCCTGAGAAAAGGTGCGGAAGTCCTCTCCACTAGCTATATCTTGGCCAGAACAACCAAATAAGTCATAAGCTCCAGCACAAACAACTGCTGTCTGATTTCTGGGCAGAGACCCCACTCGAACCTTCTAACCTTCTTGTCTTCATCCAATAATGTCTCAAGGGAATATCGGCCCAACTCTAAAAACTTGCGAGCATATTCTGATACAATCATGTTCCCTTGGACCAACTGTACAAACTCCATCTCCTTCAGATGTCGGAGATGCTTTGAAAGGTATTCTGCACGAAAAGCCGCCAGAAATTGTTCCCAAGTAACTCGAATAGGCAGGGTGGTCTGTTTGAGTTCCCACCAGCGGTCTGCTTCTCCCACTAACATGTAGGTAGCAAGGGTGACTTTCTATTTGGGAGTCACTCCCAAGGTCTTGAAGGCCTTCTCTGTCTTTGCTAACCAGTACTCGACATTTTTAAAAGAGGATCCCCCTGTAAAAAATAGATGGGTTTAATCTCTTATACCTCTCTATGTAGCCTGGGTCCATCATGAGAGGAGCTGGGTTCCGTGGAAGAGGGAGTGGCCATGCTGAGGATGGACTGGGTGGCCCTGTGGTGGTACTTGCTAATACGGTGGGAGTATCGGATTGTACTGTGGTGGTGCCGAATGGTATTGTAGCTGGAGCACCGGATCATACTATAGTGGTACCGGGTGGTACTGTGAAGGAGCAAGGTCGTACCAGGGTAGCTCGATATCCTCTCATTGTAGGGGTGACTCAACCTGTTGTAGCAGGGGAGGGTCAGGTAGCTCCCTCATTTCTTCTCGGCCCTGCTGGGCAGCAATAAGTCTCTCTAGCATCTCAAATATCTGATTAACATCTTCTCTACGCGAGCCATCTCGGGCTACTCAGTTTAGTGGGGGTCTTCCTCTTCTCATCTATCTGTACCTGTATTTCATAAAGAACGGTTGAGTGATAATCCATTATTTTAGTGTTTCCTAGGAATTTTATGTAAGGAATGGGTCCAAGGAACACGACTCTGATACCAACTTTAACGACCCCGGAAATATCCAAATAAAAAATAATAATTAAAGGATATAAGCGTAATAAATGTTCAGGGTTTATATTCCATATACAAATAACTTAAAGTACCAAACAACGTTACGGAATTCACTCTTTTGAAAGAAACACTCGCAATCCTCCTGCAGACCGGGCTCTGGAATATGTTCCTCTTGATCTGAAATGATTAAATAAGGGATGAGCTACACTATCCCAATAAGGATATCACACTATATCACCAACACAGAAGTAAATGTTGGTATAAAATCAAAACACTAATGGAGCACTTAATTTAAACCAATATATTTATTAAAAATAAAACCATTTACCGTTCACTTACCGTAGTGGGATTCATAAAAATAACCTATGTAGATAATAATATCATATATATCATAATTTCATGTAAAATCAGTAAAATAGCACATATCACAAGTCTATATACATCGTCAATAAACCAAACAATAACTGTCACTTTTTTTATCAGCCTACTAATATCCATGGAGATTCATAGGGATGTCCCCGCTGCACACGAACCATTTCCTTTAACAATCTCAATTACGGGCCGTCCCCATAACCTGTCCGGTATGAACGCCAAATTATTAAACCTCAATACATCGTCCGGTATGAGCGCCAAATTATTATGTCTCCATACTCCGTCCGGTATAAGACAATGTTCACGGTAGGGTTCCTTATGTACCTATTCCGTTCACCATCTCTCAGGATATCCAGTAAGGCTACCATCTTCATTTATTCATTTTCTCACACAACTTTTTCGTTTTCAGTTAGTCTCCATTTTCCAAATCAACTATAATCACATAAGCAAACAAACATGCATCAAGGAATACAATCATATATCAAATTTTTAACTAAATAGTGGTCACGTAAGGCAGCAATACATGTATTCAAATCATAAAATTAATAAATCAGATATTATCAACAGAGAACAATTTTCGGTTCTGGCTCCATTAGCAGTCCGTAATCAATTATGCATATTTATTAAATTTACACAAAATACTATATTATTATTTATTTAAACTTCAATTATATGATAGAAAATAGGATGAGGGATCATTACTCAATTTGATATTCGAAAAGTTAAACTGTTCGACTGTACCTACGGGCGATTCTCGGGTTCCCTAAATTTTTCTTTTGAAAAGTAAAACGCGCTAATAGTACCTACAAATGTACCAAACAAACCCAAAATCAGTTTCGAGGCCCACTTGGCCAATTCTGAAATTCCAGCATAGCAGCTCCGCCGTGCTCCGATGACGGCACTACTGCCCGCGGTAGCTGTCCACCTCAGGTTGGCTGTTTTTTGCTATTTTTGACCAAATTCATCCGATTCTGTATCGATCCCTGTGAGAAAATACGTTAAAGGGCCTTGGTTGGCCGAAGAAATACAAAAAACCAAAATTCGCCGGCGGCGGCGCTCTCCAGTGCAACGGTTCCTCTGGCTCACGTTGCGGTTGGGTGTTTTGCTCTGGTCAACCTATAAAAAAGGACACGGTGATCACAACAGTGGAAAACTTACGCAAAACGGGAATCGAAAAGGGCATCATAGGAGGTGTTTTGTGAAATTCTCTGCTGCAGCGCCGCTAGGCTTCTCCGGTGTTTTTCGGCCAATTGGCGGTCTTTTTACTCTGATTTGGCCATGGATGTATTTAAAATTGAATTTCGAGCAAAAAAATTTTTTTTTATCTCTTTTGGCGGTCGGACAAAACTCCGGTGGGGCGGCGGGTGGCAGCGGTGTGCTTCCAGCGGCCGGGTCTTCTTATCCGGCGAGAGGGTTTAGCGGCTAGGGTTAGGGTTTGGTGTGGATGAGAGTTATTTATATTCGTCCGTTTTTTATCTGGACCGTCCATCATATTTGATCTGAGCTGTACGATCGTGATTAAATAGGGAGAAAGTTAAAGTTTGGTGTGGATGAGAGTTATTTATATATGTCCGCTTTTGATTTGGGTCGTCCATCGCGTTTGATCTAAACCGTCCGATCATAATTAAATAGGGAGTGAATCTGAACCGTCCATCGCGATCCACTTTGAACCGTTCGATCGCGTTCAAATTTGACCTTCTGATCGCGTTTGGGACTGGAGCGCATCTGGGCCGTCCGTGCGCGCGGGAACAAATCTAAGCCTTTCAATCGCGGGCACGCGGATCGCCCTCGTGGCACCACATCAGCGTCTGTTGCCGCGTGGCGCGTCCTGATTCACCGAGTTTGCTGACCGGGCGTCTGACGTGGCGAAATTTTTCTAAATTGCATTTTGACCCATATTTTTCGATTTTTCTTTTAAAAATATCTCAGAACCTAAATTTTCACTCATTTTCTTTAAAATTATTTTCACTTTAATATTCAATCAATTTTACTTCATTTTAATTCTAAATTAAATAAAAATTAAAAAAATTATATTTATAAATTTTAAATTACATACAATTTATTTTGAGGTATTATATATAGATTTAGAAAAATAAAAAATTTACAAGGGTCATTTAAATATGGAAGTATTCTCTCGTTTTATGCAAATTCTTTTTTTTTTTAATGAAAAAATAAATAAATTTAATTTTTAATTCATTATAATATATTTCGATTAAACAAGTTTCGAGTTGGATTGTAGTTACACATTAACTGAACTACTGTGCAACCATAGATTGCAACCCAAAACACAAGACAGACCAACTGTACAACCTTCCTACCTTCTCCCTTTGAAACCAACAACCCTCCCTCCACTGTCTCTCATTTTATTGTTTGAATTTATTTTCTCACTTTAACCCAATTCAGAATTTTAATACCAAAATTGAACCCACCTCAACCCACGACAGGTCTAATAATTGCAAACCCTTTTGCACCATTTTGGTTTTTATGAATGGAATTTTATGTTGGTGGAGGATGAAGCCCTCCTTTCTCACTACAATCCCATAAAGACTACAAAAAGAAAATCTTAATTTCTACTCTGTGTGTGCATATATATATGTATATATGTATATATATAAACTCAACTAATTAATACTCTCTTCTGTTTTGATCAATATGCGATATGCTTCTGTGATAAGCATTAATGAGATTCTTTTCATGAAGTGGTCCAAGACAACTATATATGATAGAGAGAAGCATATTGGTCTATTGAATATCCAAAAATTAATGGCAATGCAAACCCTATTGGTCCCTGTTTAGTATTTCATTGCTGGATCTCTGACTCTGTAGTTAGTCCATTACAAGATTTTTGATGTCTAAATTCTTTTTTTATTCTTTTTTTTTTATTAATGGGATGTGATAGATAACCTCTCTTTCATTTGCATTTATTCTTCATCTACCTTCAGTTTCTCATTTACTCTTGCTTCTTCTCCTACCATCTATCAATAACCAATGATTTTATTTTGATATTATACATATATATATATCTATATATATAATAGGCTGGTGTTCAATTAATTTATCTAACTGAAAATTCATATGGGAATTGTTAGTTTCTTGATAAGAGAATGTGGTGAAGTGGTTTCTTGATTCCTAAACCTGATTTCTAGACAACATTCCTTAGAGCAGTTGTTATCATCGTGGAAATCAGAAATATTTAATACAAACCCTAATCATTGCATTTGTGGTGTTCATCTCTTATCCTCTCATTTGTCTTCCTTGGTATTTACTGAATATCTTCTTCTTACACAAAAAATCTTACCCAGAATATATATATCTGCGTTTGTCACACTCGACATATATGTATCTCCTGCAACAAATTATTGAGTTGAATGAATATCCAAGGCCTTTGACATCAATTTCTTCTTTCGGTTGCCAAAGGTACATTAGGCTGATTTAGAACAATTAATAACTCTCTTGTTCTTGGTATAAACAAAATTTGATATTGAATTCTCCTGCAACACCTTGTGCTTTCTTTTACAGTTATCCAATGTCTGGGTTATGATGATCATGTGGCTGTATTGCAGTTCCCAAATGGATGATACCACTAAGAGGAAAAAGTAAAGGAGATGGACACTGTATGCACCAGCTTTCTGAAACATGCACTTTCTTTTGTTGGATTTTTTAAAAGGAATCATAATATGTCCAACCCAAAACTCAAGTTATTTAGGAAGTAAAGGCAAATGTGCTTGACAAGAGCAATTTTTTTTCTTTCTTTTAGAATTTTTTCATTTTATTGATTATACAATAATTGAACACGAATTGAAATATAATTTTATAATAATAATACACATAATATAATTTTCTAATGAGAACATATGAGAAATACAGTTCACAACTCAAACTCATACTCTCGTAGGAAAAGCAGAAGTATCCAATATCAGGTCAAAAAATAATTGCTTGACAAGAGTACTTTTAGGTTAAGATTTCCTTGAAAGCCACAAAACATAGTGGAGGAATATATATCAACATAAGAAAACAAAGTATTGAATAGAAATTGGATTAGACAAGAGTGGTCAGGTATGTGTTGTCTATTGACAATACTTTAGGTTTCCCAATTTTTTATGCAACCCCAGATTCTCTTTATATGTCTCTTGGTGTTGTGTCTTTTAGTAACATAAACCTGAGATGCCCATATGATGCCCAGTTCAATAAGTGAAAGAGAATGGATATAATATATGAAATTCAAAATCATAAATTAAATATTACTTTCTTTATGTTACAAAAGAAGCTGAAATTTCATATCATATGAAATTTTTCCATCACACATGCCCCACTTCAAAATACTTGATTTGTAAAGTAGAATAAAGAAAGTTTTTCACAAAGAGGACTTGGGAAAATCATCAAAATCTTTCACCTTTTATTTCATGTTGTAACATCCTAACGGGAAGATTGGGGTGAGGTTTCGACTTCTCGAGGCTCCTGTATGCAGTCTCAGAGACACTAACTGCTTTCTGACTCTTGCAGCCCAATAATCCAGCAGACCGGCCTGTCTGCAACTCATTGTGTACCATGGACTTGGTTTTGGCACCGTAGGTTTTAACATTGACTGCTTTCTTTTCATCGTAATTTGAAGCAACTGAGAAATCGGCTGCACTGGCTGTGACGACACTCCATTCAATGCTAGCTTCACTTGGCTCGTACAACGTTGATTGAGGTACAGACCCAGATATATTATCTATCTCAAAGAGATCAGAGCTGGCATCACTCTCTATATCTTCACCCTTTTTGCTGCTCATGGAAGTAATTGACATGGTTGGGGCATTTGGTATAGCATCCCAAGTTAGCATGGAAAGTTTCTTCTCAAGATTCATTGCTATGTCTCCCTTATTCATGGAGTTAGGATTTAACACCTTCGCAGATTTCCATGCCTGTTCTTTGATTTTGTGATTTTGATCTGTTGGCTTCTTGATCTTGAGATGTTGGACATCAGACTTCTTGATTTGCAGTGCAAAGTACTCTTCTCTGTTTGGTCCAATATTCACCTTTTGAGATCTTGGACAATTAGGCTCATGTTTAACCTGAAATCTTGGCTTTGACTGTTTGCTACCATCCAAAACAATGTGATTTTGGTCCAACTGAGCTCTGCCATGAACCCTTTTGTTCTTATCAGCATCGTGATTCAAGCAAACAGATTTCTCATCTGTACAAGATCCATTGCAGCTAAGACCAGCTAAGAAGCTTCTTCCCTTCACCTTCTTTGTCTTGTTTAAAGACTCTTTCCTAGTTAACAAAGCAGTTTGGCTGTTCCAACTGGATTCAGAAGCTATGCTTGGAGTTCCAGGCCTGCTTCTTATCGGTTTCATCTGATCAACCTGGTTTTCTTTCGTACCAAAATTGAAATCCTTTCCCGGACCCTCTTCATCTAATCTCATGTTGAAGTACTTTTCAGCACCAAACACACTGATTTCAGCCTCTTGATTACTTCTCCCAAAGCTTCTTGCACCCGGGTTTTCGTGGACTGAATAGGATTTCTGAATGGAGTCTGCAAGCTTATGTGGCAAGACATCTTCTGCTGAGTTGAGGTAAGAAGAAAAAGAGATATCACCAAGATTGGTGTTGTTCTTCTGGGCATCCATGCTTTTAGGTTTTTTTAAGAGAAGAAAGATGAAAAGAATACTTGGTGTGATCTTGAAAAGCTACTGGTAATCTATATAGGCAGAGTTGTGAGAGGGTCCTACATGCTTTACTTCCTCAATATACAAGTATGCCTTGTAGTTTTCATTCTTTAACTAATTATATTCCTATCTTAACTACTTACTTTATGCTCAATATTAATGCTTGATCAATCAAAGGATCTACTTGCTCTATGGACAATGTAGGGACAAGTGGCTAGCAGAAAAATTTTATAATCTCTGCCAACCATTTCATCAGAATTAAAATCAACAGTAATCAGAACATCAATTGGCTGCCAACAAGTTCATCAAAGCCAAATATATATACATACATTATAAAAAAAAATAAAAAATAAAAAGAAAGCTCTCATTTGTCATGCAAGGCATACCCATCTCAAATCAGAATGTTTATTATTTTAGGTAATTTTAGTTTGATATTCTATGATTTAGTGTATTTCAAATATATTATATTTAGTTTATTTTTAATCGTTTCAGTACTCGTAATTTAGCAATTAATTAGGTATTAGTTCGATACTCTATAATCAGGAACTTGTCTTGCTTGGCCCTTGAAACATTCTTGTTCAGCAAGAATTTAAATTTTTTTTTTAAAAAAAAACACTCTTCCAAGCATACCTGAGATTTTGATAAGAACAGATATGTTATTTTTGCCAAAAGGCCGAGAAATGTATAAGTATATTTGGAATTGGTTACAATGTCGGCGAGGCTGGAAAATAATCTCATATGCTCCAATTGGAAGGCCATACACAGCTTAAACAATTAAATAATAGGTAGGTCTAACTGGTACCTTCAAAGTATTCATCCTGCATGCCAAACATCCTCCTTCCCCCTTAACATTTTCATGTATTTCTTTAAACCATAAGACTATAAAAATACAATGATAAGCCAATAAAAGGAGAAACTCCCAAAATTTTTTACTCCACATCCACTCATTGAAGCCAAAATTGCATTCCTTACAGACCAAGGACTGAAATTAATTAGGGAACATATGAGGCAGGAAAAGAATAAAATGGTCAAAGGAAAATGATCATAGATCACATGGGGATTTTAAAAGGAAATAACTTATCTATATGGTATATCCACATCAAAAAAACATGAACCAATAATTAACAAATGATTGACAAGCCATATCCAACCTGGCTTACTACTTGCTGAGACACCTATGGTTGCTATAATTTGGTTCTTTGGATTTAATCAGAAAAAGAAGAGTAGACTTTCTGATGAATGTTTGAATTTCTATGTCTTGTCTGTTTCACTCTAAAGATGTCGAATTACTTTCTCCTGCAACCCAATACCTTTTTACGGCAAAGAGTATCTTCTCTGAAACAAGAGGCCCATTTTCATGATCCACCATTTTGGTGTTCCACCTCATCCCTCCCACAATTCTTTTTACCTTGTTTAGCACATTCATTTCGTCTCGAAATATGACTGCTCCTTCAGGCCGTAAAATACGATCCATCTCCAAAAGTATATCTTCCGCACTGCACCTGTGATATTTTACATCAAAATTTTAAGAAATCCAATTAGTTTTGGTTGGAAAAAGAAGAGTTACACTTGCAAGATCAATGTCTAAGCGTAGACGTGTCCTGTTCGGAGCACATGTCCTGCCAGTTTGAGTACTACTTGCTCAACTAAACTTCAATTCTCATGAATATAATGTAACCCACTTAAAAATGACAGTCTAATCTACATTGGAGAAGGGTAAGATGTCTCGTTGACATAGACTTACTTATTTTTATACAAGCTGAATAACCCATTTGCATGAATGAGGTCGTAAGTTCGAGGATAAGTCGAGAATGCTTCACACCTGGCCAAAAGAGAGAAATATAAAATGAAGACGATTCACATGATTAATAAAGCATGAAAGTTAAAGACACTGAACTTTTGTCTTTCTCTTTGGTTGAGTTAAGATATGCAGAAGGAAGAAAAAAAATGGCTCCGATTTTCTCCACCTTGTCTTCTTTTATGAGTTAAGACCATAGCAGGCTATTAACAGACCGTTAGAAAAGTTGGACTGCCAAAAGAATGTAATTAGCAGCTCATTACCACTGGTAGGTGCAAAGGCCATAATCACGTGGCATTACAACATCAGAAAGGGATTACAGTGGTCACTGAAGTATGCATACAAAAGTATGAAGCTACCATATGCTTATATATATAAGAAGTAAACCTCTCTTTAGGTCACTGCAGACCAAGTTAGCCAGGTTTTTCTCAAAGACGAGTTTATAATCCTTTTTAATCCCTTTGATTACTTTCTTCCCTTGGTCAAAGCACATAAGTTTATCCAAAGAAAACAAAAAATAAGAGATAGATATTGGTAGAAGATAGAAATTATATGATGAACTTCAATGTGGTTATATTTACTAGAGGTAGATGCAGAGAACAAAAAACAATTGGTTATAACATGATAGTTAAAAATGACATATGCTCATCAAGTTTTTACCCTTCAAAAAATATAAGATATAACGTTGCTCATAAAATTCAGAAAACACAGAAGAAGAGAAAGCTTCAAAAAGCATCCAATATAAAGGCAATGCTATATGTCACCCTGCACCTATGACTTAATTTCTAAGAGATAGTTACTTGACAGCTGATAGGAGACAGTCATCAAGATCAAAAAGTTAAACCAGCCATTTAAGTGGTGCTAATACGCAAACCTAGAATCCAGTTGAAGATTTCATATGCAGAGAAATGACATAGAAAAGTTTATGTTCCAGAATTTACCAATCATGATATATGCCAATCAATCCGCGCTCGTATATAACACCAAGTGTGTCTGTCTCAGCTATTGTCGGCATAACATTCATAACCCACAATTTGGGAGATTCAAGGGCAGCTGCAAAATTTCCCAGACCAGCATTCATATCCAGGATGTTCCGATACCTTCCTGAATCAATAAGTTTGTTGACTCTCTTGTAAGCATTCACGTGCCTCTTCCATGACTGGTTATCCTGCTGGTATGTCTCAATGGATACTCCAGGGATAGATCCACTGGATATTCTGAAAGGAACAGCATTTAGTCTCTCAGGAAATGGTTTCCATGTTCCTCCAGCAAATTCATCTGCCTTAGTAGTCTCAGGATAAGCAGTAACGCATGCTTCCATCTTCTTGTACCTATGCAACAGAGGAAGACAGACATTAAGAACAATTAAAGCTGCTGTAAAACATGCATTTCTATCATTCAGGATAATCGGAACTCTCTTCCAAGCTAGAAAACCCCCGAATGTTTGAATCATTGATCATAAAAATGTTCACCATTTGAAACCCATTGGATTTGTTTACAGCCATATATCAGTTCTTACATTGCAAAACCCATCTCATTGATTATACATGACTTACAACGAAATTTTATGAATTTGAAACCAAAAGGACACTGACAAACAAAACTTCGAAATTCTACTCTAGGGAATCTTTGTCTTGATACCACAAGTGTTGACCAATGAGTTCTCCTTTGAACAAAAGCTGCGGCACTCCTGACATTCAGCACATGTTTCCACATTGAATATATAAAACTTGTTTTAGTTGTCAAGTTGTTACAGGAGAATAATAATCCTTTTTTCATGGAACATGTAATTCAGTGTCATTAGCAACTGTTTTGTGTATAATGAGTTGTTAGGTAGTTGTTGACTTGTTACACAATTCTACCTATGTTCTTTTTGTATATGAAAAGAACTGAATGAATGAATGAATTGCTCATTTTTACAGCACCTTCTCCTTCTTTCTTCTCTGTATTTTCCTCTCCAATTTCTTAACTTCTTACTTAATCTTTTCGCAAGCCTCAATAGTAAGAACTCCCGTGCAAGCTTGTGAAGTATAGAACGAAAGTAGTTAGCATATGAATACTATCCAAAACTTGTAACATAGTTTGTTTTACTTTTATTTTGAAAAACAAATATTTTGTTTTACTTCAGTAGAAGTAGGCTGCACCAAACTTGCCGAAGGTACCCAAAAAAAAAAAAAGAATAATCCATAATAAGTAAAAAATGTTTTGAAAGTATACCAGACATCATCTGCATTTTTGGATTGACACATTTTACGTCTCACATTTTGCTGATGACAGTGATCATAGTTTACTCTTTTCCTCCAGATGGCAATTTCACCCATCTCATGCTTCTTTTCCCAGCAAAGAAGATTGGCAATCTCTTCAATCTTCCTCTGCTCCTCCTCAAGTTCTTCTTTAGGGCGGCTCCATGCTTGGAAATTAGTCCTCCAGTTAATTGGGGGACCAGAAAGCACCCAATAACCACCAGGTCTAAGAACTCGATCGACTTCCATCATGTACATTCCATCTACAGAAATATTTTCATTTCCAAACAACTTCCAAAATAAGAATGCAGTTGAACAACAGTTGACTCCAAATAAAAGAAATCAAAAAGAAAACCATGACATTTGCCATAAATCTGCTAACCATATGCTACATAAGCTTGCACCTAAATGTTTTGACTTTTCTTGGTCAGCCTAATCTCCAAAACATGTTGAACCATGATGCAAAATTAGAGAAGTAAACTTGTTTCCGAGGTCAAATTTTATTTCAGGGTGAATTATACTTAACACAATCCATTAACACATTTACCACTAATTGCACTTGACAAGCCACAATCAAATGTTATCTCAAAATGATCCTTACCGTTTTCACCCCATGGAATCAAGCAACGAGAACAATGAGACATGTCAAAGGCTCTAGAAGGATATGGAAGCTTTATGGTTCCAAGGACACCAATAACACCTGGAACACCTCTTTCTAAAGCAAACTGAACTTGTGCTTCATGAGAGTCTCTTGGTGCAAATGACATTCCTATCACATTTTTCTTGAACAGGTATGCGCCAAAGCTAGCAACCTAATCATAAGTAGATAACGAGCAACCTAATTACGAAATGATTTGAGAATAAAATGAAGAAGTGAAATTTTATTAAAGCATCATTAAAGCAGTTGAAAAGATACAGAGTAACCACTTGAAGAAACTAAGACTATGTCTAGAACAACTAAACCATTTTCCTGACTTATTTGGAAATTTAAATTTAGTTCAACTATGAGAAGATAAAGTTTCAATCCAAAACAACGAAAATTTTCTGACAGAATTTCAATTGAAACTGAAACAATACATTTCAAATTCCATGAAAATAACTAATTTGTTCCAAACATAGCCTAAAGATAAGATAATGGAGAGATATGGTACTCTAAAGAGAGAACAGATCATGCTCTGGTATGTTCGAAAGCCCTGATGCCATGACCCAGGTACATGGTTCTGACTAAAGAAAGTATGTATTCAGGTTTGAGGGAAAGAAGGGGAGAGTGAGAGGAGAAATAGAAGGATTTGAGAAAGATAGAGTAAGAATACCAAGAGAAATAGATAGAAATCAAAGAGGAAAGATAGATATTGAGAGAGATAGATAGAAATTTGAGGAAGATAGTGAAAATGTATTTAAAATATTTCATTCTTTGATTCCTTACATATATGAAGATAGGTGATTTATATGGAAAGAAAAGATACATGGACAAGTAAATAAATAATCAATCTTTTATGGAAGCCCAAAGGATTGTAAAGAAAACTTTTAAATTCATTGAATGGAGATGGAAGAGGAAGTAGCTGGTTAACTAAGAGTTTTGAGAGAAGTAAAGATCCCTCGAGTTTGGATTTCCTGCAGACATTTTCATAGTTCTCTGTTTGCACCCCTGCAGTCTTGTACTTCCTAACTTATTATTCTCTGTTTGCATTTGGATCCTTACACCTGAATTGAATTATGTGTCCCTGTAACTTGGAACCAGAGAGCTTCTAGTCTATGCTTCCTTTATTATCTATCTTAATTGAATGTTTGGGCTCGTAGAAGAACCTAAAATCTCCTAGAGTTTCAAGTATTCTTGAAGCTCATGAATAATTTTCTGCATGAATTTCATTAGCCTTTTTATGGCCTAGAACTTAGGAAAAATGAACTGCTAATAGGGTCATAACTACCCCAATAAAATATTGGATCCTGAATTACAAATTCAAACAGATAACTGTTGATTCAAAAATAAAACTACTCTGTAATAATCATAGAACTGTCCAGCAAGATAGTGACACAAAAAAAAACTCAATCAAATATAGAATAAAGAAACATAAACTGAGACACTTAGTTGAAAACTTATCCTGCTTCTTCTTTGACAAACTTGCCTGTGAATGGATTCTTCATGCAATTCTGGGCATTTGCTTGTAACAGGTCCATATTTACAATTTGGATAAAAAAAAAGGAGAACATAAAAGAAAAGTGAAAACCATTTGAACAAATTCAAACTTACCCCGCATCCAGTGTCAAGTGCAGTTCTAACCATGCCATTGTCTAATGGTATCACAGATGCAAGTTGATTAATATAGGCATCTGCACCATGAGGAAATTGTGTTCCTCCACCTGGGAACCTAAACACATTACCCTCATATTGAATCCAGTTTTGAACAGCCTTCTCAACTGTCAAGCTTTTGTAAGGTGCATTTGCATATGGAACATAGTCACGACTCTTTGGCCAGGGAAATGGAGTCGTGTATCCTTGTGGTGCAGGAATAAGGCAATGCAGCTTCTCTTCATCAGGAGGACAATGCCTTTCCCTATAGTTCATATTTTCTCGAGGAAATGTCATTGCCCTCATTTGATCTTGACAAGGTGTGTAATCAATGTACTTATCATCACATGGCTCAAAATCCTTCTGTACTGACTGCGAATCATCAATCCCAGAACCATCTTCACGAGGGGTCTCATAATTAAGATTCGAGACAATACTGCAGTCTGTCCGTTTGGTGATCTCTAAGGCTATACTATCGCCTTTTCCAAAACCACTTCTTTGCCAAGCACCCAGGATGTAGAAGAAACAGCACAAACCAACAATAACAAATATTGAGATAAAGCTCCTTGTTTCATTCTTTCCAGTGTTTCCTTTTGTTGCCATGATGTACCTAAAAATATTTTCTACACAACTATGTAAAACATGTATATGAAGTGTAAACAAAATATCAGATAAAAAATGTATAAACAGCAGGTAAATACCCCAAAATTTAAACTTTGGAGATTAAAAGGAAGCCACAATGATTGAAAAAGCAAATAAAAATGCAGAGAAAAAAGACTAGAAGATGCAACTAACAACAAAGGAAGTTTAAGAAACAGAAATGATTTATATGATTATTCCCTTGACCAATGTCCACAGGCCAAAACAATCAACATGGTCCACACAATGAAGGAGAAGATACTGCTTCCTAACTAAATATAAGCAGAAAATTTTCTCTTAGTGGGAACTCTGATACAAAAAAGAAAAAAGAAAACCCTAAAATATAATACTCAAACAAATGTTCAATACTTCAATTTGAAGATAAACTACCATCGGAGAGAAAAGCATCCTGAATCATATCAGTATTGAGTCTTTCACTTGGAGAAAATCTAGATAGCAACTCGCACAAATGAATTCTACAAGCATTCTATGCAAGCGATCAGAACTTTCCAAACTACAACCTTACAAATTCTGGCTGCAAAATAGAATGGCTTTCAGGATTTCCCAGGAAGAAACAATGGGCCAAAGGGATACATAATACTTCCAACTTATTAGGAAAATAACTCAATTGATGTAAAAAAATAGTTAACAAATTGTCAACTTCTGGGATTGATCAACATTTCCAAAGAATTCATCAACCATGACAACTATGGATAAACAACAGAAAAAAGTTGAATCCTTTTTATATATGTTCTTGCAAGACTAGACCAGACCAATGAAGAAAATGATAGTGATTATGGGATTTTTGTTATTCGCTGCATAAGACCCCTCTCTTGGGTAAACAACAAATCAACAAGTAACACAAAACTGTAACAAAATCCTTCCTTTCATCCAATCAAAGGCACCACGAGAAACTAAAGGCAACCAAGAATGCACGTGTAAGATTCAAAACAGAGGATGGCATGCAACTGAATATCTATATATACAAAAAAAAAAAAAAAACTCAAATCAACAATCAAAGAATATGTAAAAGATTATTGATATAAAGCAAAACCTAATTAGGAAAACTATGAAACGTCAAGCGGAGGATTAAAAACAAAAGTGGATCTGAGATTGGAGAAACCAAGAAGTCTTACGTAGGAGAGAAGTGAAATGTAGAAATCTTTGGTGGGTATCAAATCAAAAACATCGTTTGGAGAGAAGAGTCCCAGGACAGAGGAAATTTCTACTTCGGTTTGTATAGATTTTTTGGTTATCTAATGATTCATTCTCGTTTGTTTGGAGAAAACAAGGATGTCTTCTGCTCTTCCTACCAATGAAAGCGCGCCACTTTGGCTACTGGTTCGTTTTAGCATGCTTTGACGCTCTCTCATTTACTTTTGTTCGTACGTCCCATGTTTGTTTTAATCGTTTTTATCCATAATTTTTTGTCTGAGGACAGAAGTACAAGAACATAGTACAATATTATTGTCATAATATATTCAAAGGTGTTAATGACTTTTTAATAAATCTAAATAATTCACTTAAAGTTGATATTTTTTTATTTTCGCAAAAATAAAAATTGAACGTTGGACTTTTATTTAGCACAAAATTAAATATATATTATGGTGTATTAAAAATGAATAATTACATATATTAAATAATATTATATAATTCATTATTAAAAAATGTTTAAATACCGAATCTTTTATTTCTTTTTTTTACTTTTCCAAGAAATTTAGCAATATTTCTCATATGATAAAACATATAATAACTTGCATCTTAATTACCAAACATTATTCTCATTGAAGCATCCAAATAATATATAGAAGATATGTGTATACTACAATTATAATAGATTTATGACAAGGAGATATCTAGCACCTCCAATTTAGTAAGCTTTGTAACACCCAACATATAAATTTTTATTTTTATTTTTTGTTTGTTTTATTTTTTTTTATAAATATAATTATTTATTAATTTAATTTAATTTATTTTTTATTTAATTTAATTTAATTTAATGAAATAATAATAATAATAATAATAATAAGGGGTGAAAAAATTAGTTAAGAATTAAATTGAAAATAATTTTGAAAAAAATAGATAAAAATTTAAATTCTGATAGTATTTTTGAAAGAAAAATCGAAAACTATAGTCAAAACGCAATTTTTTAAAAAATTGTGCCACATCAGATGCCCGGTCAACAGCACCAACCAACTAAGACGCGCCAGGTGGCAAAGGCACTGACACGGGAAGCCATGCGGGGGGAGCCACGTGGGTGATCCGCGTGCGCGCGATCGAACGACTGAGGTCCCTTCCCGCGCGCACGGACGGCCCATATTGAATAGCGATGAACAGCTCAGATTCACTCCTTATTTAATCGTGATTGGACGGTTCAGATCAAAAGCGATGGACAATCCAGATTAAAAGCGGATGGGTATATATAACCCCATCCGCACTCAAATCCTAACCCTAACCGCCAGAAACCCTCGCTGGAGAAGACAGCCCAGCCGCCGGGGAGCCGACCGCCGCCACCCGCTGCCGCACCAGAACCTTTCCTGACCGCCAAAAGAGGTAAAAAAAATTTCTTATTGCACAAAATTAATTTTAAACCCACCCATGGCCAAATCAGAGTGAAAGAACCGGCCAATTGACCGGAAAACGCCGCCGAAGCACGACAACGCCGCCGCGGAAAATTTCACAAACTGCCTCCGATGAGGCCCTTCCCGATTTCTGTTTCATGTAATTTTTCTACCGTTGTGATCGCCGTTCCCTTCTCTACAGGTTGACTGGAGCAAAACACCCAACCGCAACGTGAGCCGGAGGAACCGCCGCACCGGAGAGCCTTGCTGCCGGTGAGTTTTGATTTTCTACATTTTTCGGCCAACCGAGGGCCCTAAGTGTGTTTTCTCATAGGAATTTATGCAAATTTGGCTTAATTCAGCCAAAAATAGACGAAAACAGTCAACTCGAGGTAGATCGCTGCGGCAAGCGGCGGTGCCATTTCTGAAACACGGCGGAGCCGCCATGTCGGATTTCCAAAATTGGCCGAGTAGGCATTGGGATTGATTTTTGGGTTATTTGGGACATTTATAGGTACCGTAAGCGTGTTTCAGTTCCTAAAGAAAAATTCAAGGAACCTAGGGACCGCCCGTAGACGTAGTAAACCATTTAGCTTTTCGGCATCAAATCAGGTAAGAACCCGTCACCCTATTTTCTATCATAGAATTGAAGTTTGAATAAATAATGATATTGTATTTTGTACAAATTAAATAGATGTGCATAATTAATTACGGATTGCTAATGGAGCCCGAATCAGACTTTGTTCTCTATTGATTGATCTTGCAATCTAAAAGTATGATGGTTTCTAGTTTATATATTGTATGGTTTAAATGCATGTATTGCTGCCTTACTTAACCACTGTTTGATTTTGGGATCTAAGATATGATTGCATTGTCGGATGCATGTTTATTTGTTTATATATTTATGTTTGTTTTGGTAACTGAGACTAAGAAAAAATAGAAAAGGGGTGTGATCTGATAAACAAATAAAATGACAGCTTCACTAGATATCCTAGGAGATGGTGGACTGACCGGGTTTATAGGAACGTTGTCTCATACTGGACGGGATATGAAGACTTGGTCATTGGTGCTCATACCAGACGGGGTATGGGGACGGCCCGCTTCACCATCATACCGGACGGAGTATTGAGGTTTAATGTCTTGGTGCTCATACCGGACGGGGTATGAGCTCAGCTATGTAATTAAGACTGTTAAGGGAAAGGGTTCACATGTAATAGGGACACCCCTATGGATTCTCATGGATACTAGTAGGCTGGTGAAACGAAAAACAGTTACGATTTCGTTTATTGTTAATAAATGTAAAATTATGATATGTTTTATGTTGTTGATCGTGCATGAAGTTATAATCTGTATGATATTATTGCTTCTATAATTTGTTTTCATAAATTCTCCAATGGTAAGTAAAAGGGTAAATTGTTTTATTTTAAATAAATGTATTAGTTTAAATCTAATGCTCCATTGGTTGTTTTGATCTTCTACCAACCTTTACTTCTTTGCCGGTGATATGGTGTGATGTCCTTACTGGACTACTGTAGCTCACCATTTATTTAACAATTTCATATCAAGAGAACCTAGTTCCACAGCTTGATCCACAAGAAGATTGCGAGTAGATGCTAGATACTTTATATTTTTCTTTACTTTTTTCATTTCTCGTGTTTCTTTCAAAGGATTCATTCCGTGATATTTGTTTAGTACTTTTAAGTTATTGTATAAGTAATGTAAATTTTAACCTTTTATTTCGCTTCCGCACTTAAATTATTATATATTTCTTTTTGGATTTCTGGGGTTGTTACAGTTGATATCAAAGCCGCGCTCCTCGGACCCGTCCCTTACACAATAATACTTAGAGAAACACCAAACCAATGAATTATCACTCAACCCTTCCTTATGAAATGTAGGTATATAGAGATGAGGACAGGAAGACCCCCACTAAACCGAGTAGCCCGGGATGGTTCGTTTAGAGAAGACGTTGACAGGATATTTTAGATGCTGGAGAGACTCATTGCTGCCCAGCAGGGCCGAGAGGAGAGGAGAGAGCTACTTGAACCTCCCCCGCTACCACAGGTTGAGCCACCATTCCAGTGGAGGATCCCGAGCCACCCCGATACGACCCTGCTCCTCCACAGTACCACCCGGCACCACCGCATTATGATCCGGTGCCCCAGCCACAGTACTGCTCGGCACTGCCACAATACAATCCGGTGCCCCTACCGTATCAGTAAGTACCACCACAGGGCCCCCCAGTCTATCCTCATCCTAGCCCAGTCCCTTTTCCATGGGACCCAGTTCCTCCCACGATTGACCCGGGCTATATAAAGAGGTACAAGAGACTAAAATCATCTACTTTTACAGGGGGATCCTCTTTTGAAGATGTCGAGTACTGGTTGGCAGAGACAGAGAAGGCCTTCAAGACCCTAGGGGTGACTTCTGAGCAAAAGGTCACCCTTGCTACCTACATGCTAGTGGGAGAAGCGGACCTTTGGTGGGAACTCAAACATACCACCCTGCTTGTTCCAATTACTTGAAAACAGTTCCTAGCAACCTTTCATGTAGAGTACCTCCCAAAGCACCTCTGATATCTGAAAGAGATGGAGTTCATCCAGTTGGTCCAGGGGAACATGACTGTGTCAGAATATTCTCGTAAGTTCCTGAAATTGGACCGATACTCCCCTGAGACGTTGTTGGATGAGGGTAGGAAGGGTAGGAGATTTCAGTGGGGCCTCTACCCAGAGATCAGGCAGTATTTGTTCGTGCTGGAGCTCAGGACTTATTCGACTGTTCTGGCCAAGGTACAGCTGGTGGAGAGGAGCTTCCACACCCTCCCTCAGGCAGTAGGGAACCTCAGACCCTCAGCTCCACTCCACAGACCAGCACTTACTATGTCTGTCAACAGAACAAGAGGCCCAGGCCAATGATACAGGCTCCCCCTCAAGCTCCAGTGGCAGGACGTGGTAAGATCTGTCAGCATTGCAGTAGGGATCACGAGGACCGACCCTGCTACCACCTCAACAACACCTGTCGCATATGTGGTAGTGCCCAATATTATGCGAGAGAGTGCCCAAGGAACCAAAATTAGAGCATACCTCCTATTCAAGGCAGGGCTTACAATCTCACCCAGCAGGATGTTGAAGCCAACCCGGACGTGGTACAGGGTATGTACATTATATGTAACTATCTTGCTCATGGTTTGATTGACACTGGTGCATCGTATTCATTTGTTTCACCTGTTTTTGCATCCAAATTTAATGTATTACCTGATAAACTTGATTTTATGTTATTTGTATCTACTGCTGGGAGTATGACACTATTGGGAGAAGTTGTCTATAGGGCTTGTGTCATAGAGATAGTAGATAGGAAATTGAGTGTGGACCTAATAGAATTAGACATGGGAGATTTTGATGTAATTTTAAGAATGAATTGGCTAACGGCGTATCACGCCACCGTAAATTATTTTAACAAGAAGGTTGTATTCAATTCCCCTAATGAGGAGCCATTTACAAATTAATAAAATCATTTACTACTTATTCTTTGATGACAAGTTCTTTTATTCATCGAGTACTTTAACCCTACTGTTTTCTCTAACTACGTAAACCCAAAAAAGAGAATTGTATTCAAGAGATTTCGGTAGTCCGAGACTTCTCATATGTATTTTCAGATGAACTACCTAGACTGCCAGTGGACAGGAAAGTCGAATTCACTATAGACCTACAGCTAGGCACCCAGCCTATTTCGGTTGCTCCTTACTGCATGAGCCTCGTTGAGATGGAGAAACTAAGGAAACAGATCACTGAATTGCAGGACAGTGGTTTTATCAGACATAGTGTGTCTCCTTGGGGTGTCGTAGTCACTTTTGCCAGAAAGGGAGATGGAACGTTGAGACTATGTATTGATTACAGAGGATTGAACAGAGTCATAATCAAGAACAAGTATCCCCTTCCCAGAATTGATGACCTCTTCGATCAGTTGTAAAGTACGCAAGTCTTCTCCAAAATAGACCTACATTCAGGTTACTATCAGGTGAAAATTAGGATAGAAGACATTCCCAAGATAGCTTTTCGAACTAGGTACGGACACTATGAGTTCATGGTCATACCATTTGGGCTAACCAACGCCCCAGCCATCTTCGTGGATCTGATGAACAGGGTCTTCAAACAATTCTTAGATCAATTTATTATCGTGTTCATCGATGACATCCTGGTTTATTCAAAAAATAGAGAGGAACATGCTGACCATCTAGCTCAGGTTTTGCAAGTTCTCAGAAGAAAGAAACTGTATGCAAAGTTGAGTAAGTGTGGATTTTGGCTTGAGCAGACCACATTTCTAGGATACATCATATCAAAGGATGGAGTATCAGTGAACTATGAAAAGGTTGAAGCAGTGCTCGACTGGGAGAAATTGACATCAGTTAAAGAGATCTGTAGCTTTCTAGGAATGGCGGGCTATTATCGCAGGTTTTTTGAAGGATTTTCTAGTCTAGCTGCTCCCCTGACCCGACTCACAAAGAAGAATATCAAGTTTGAGTGGAATGAGAACTGTGAAAGAAGTTTTTCAGAACTAAAGAAGCAGCTGACTACTGCACCTGTGCTGGCCTTACTGAGTGGATCGGGGGGATATACAGTTTACAGTGATGCCTCCTATCTAGGCCTGGGTTGTGTTTTAATGCAACATGGGAAGGTCATAGCCTATGGGTGCAGACAGTTAAAGAGTCAAAAGAAAAATTATCCCACCCATGACTTAGAGCTTGCCACAATCATACACGCCTTGAAGACTTTGTGCCATTATTTATATAGAGATACCTTTTAGATCTATACCGATCACAAGAGTTTGAAATACATATTCACTCAAAATGATCTTAACATGCGTCAGAGAAGGTGGATAGAACTTTTTAAGGACTACAATTATGACATCTTGTATCATCCGAGTAAGGGCAACGTGGTAGCCGATGCACTCAGCAGAAAAAGTGCAGGTATATTAGCCAATTTGATGGTTTCAGAATGCAGGCAAATTAGGGTCACACAACAGGTTTGGCTTCAGGACTCGATGAGAGTAATATGTTTGGGCCATCTAACCGTTCAACCTGAGTTAATCCAGAGAATAAGGGAAACTCAGTCAGCGGATCCCGCCCTAGTAACCATCAAGAAAGATGCAGAACAGGGAATTAGTTCAGAATTTCGCGTTTCCACCGATGGGTTGCTCCGATTCCAAAATAGGGTATGTGTTCCAAGTGACAGTGAGTTAAAGAGAGACATCATGACAGAGGTCCATACCTTAAAGTTTGTCATGCATCCCAGAAGTACTAAAATGTACCAAAGTATGCGACCTCGATTTTGGTGGAATAGAATAAAAAGAGATATAGCTGACTTTGTTTCTAAGTGTTTGGTATGTCAATAGGTCAAGGAAGAGCATCAGCACCCAGGCGGGCTACTTCAGCCATTACCGATCCCAGAATCGAAGTGGAAACATATCACCGTGAACTTCGTGATAGGATTACCTAAGGCACGTTCAGGGCATGATACCATCTAGGTAATCATCGACTGGCTTACCAAGTCTTCCCACTTCTTGGTCATCAGAATGACTGATCCTTTGGACAAGTTAGTAAGAATGTATATTCGGAAAGTAGTCAGATTGCATGGAGTCTTAGTGACAGTGGTGTCCGATAGGGACCACAGGTTCACTTCTTGGTTTTGGAGTAGCTTTCAGCAAGCCATGGGAACGAAACTATCCCTCAGTACTGCATTCCACCCTCAAACTGATGGACAGTCAGAAAGGACAATCCGTACACTTGAGGATATGCTCCGAGCTTGTGTCCTTGACTCCGGGGGGCCATTGGGATGATCATCTACCCTTGATAGAGTTTGCTTACAACAACTACTACCAAACGAGTATCGGCATGGCTCCGTATGAGGCATTATATGGGTGCCCATGCAGATCGTCGATTTGTTGGGAAGAAGTGGGCGATAGAAAAATTTTCGGCCTTGAGCTGGTAGAGGAGACTACATCCAAAATAGTTAAGATCAGGAAGAACATTCAGACGGCTCAGAGCAGGCAGGAGAGTTATACGGACACCCGGAGGAGAGATTTAGAATTTGAGGAAGGCGACTGGGTGTTCCTTAAGGTCACTCCTTTCAAGGGAATCAGTAGCTTCGGCAGGAAGGAGAAACTGAACCTCCGATTTATTGGATCATTTGAAGTCTTAGACAGAATTGGTACTGCCGCTTATAAACTAGCACTGCCTCCAGAACTTTCTAAGCTCCACAATGTGTTTCATGTGTCCATGCTACACAAGTACAACCTGGATCCCTCTTATGTCCTGGCCCACGAGCCTCTTCCACTCTAGGAGGATTTATCCTACGAGGAAGTACCAGTCGGCATTGTGGATCGAAAGAGCAGATTACTCCGCAACCGAAAAATTTCCTTTATAAAGGTCATATAGCAGAACCACACACCTAGGGATGCTGCATGAGAGTTAGAATCAGACTTTAGAGTCCAGTATCCCTAGTTGTTCGATCTAGAATGAGAGATAAATTTGAGGACCAAATTTCTTTTAACGAGGCGAGAGTTGTAACACCCAACATATAATTTTTTATTTTTTTTGTTTGTTTTATTTTTTATAAATATAATTATTTATTATTTTATTTTATTTTATTTTATTTTAATTTAATTTAATTTAATGAAATAATAATAATAATAATAATAAAGGGTGAAAAAATTAGTTAAGGATTAAATTGAAAATAATTTTGGGAAAAATGGGTGAAATTTTGGGTTCTAAAGGTATTTTTGAAAGAAAAATAAAAAATTGGAGATCAAAACGCAATTTAAAAAAAATTACACCACGTCAAATGCTTGGTCAGCAACCCTGACAAACCAAGACGCGTCAGGTGGTAGAGGCACTGATGCAGGAGGCCACGCGGGGGGGAGCCACGTGAGTGATCTGCGTGTGCGCGATCGAACGGCTAAGGTCCCTTCCTGCGCGCACGGACGGCCCAGATTGAAATCATGCACAGACGGCCCAGATTGAATCACGCACGGCGGCCCAGATTGAATTGCGCATTGACAACCCAGATTGAATCGCGATGAATGGCCCAGATTCACTCCTTATTTAATCGTGATCGGACGATTCAGATCAAAAGTGATGGACGATCCAAATCAAAAGCGGATGGATATAAATAGCCCCATCCACACCCAAACCCTAACCCTAGCCGCAAGAACCCCTCGCCAGAGAAGACAGCCCAACCGCTGGGGAGCTGACTGCTGCCACCCGCCGCCGCACCGAAACCTTTCCCGACAGTCAAAAGAGGTAAAAAATTTCCTTATTGCACAAAATTCAATTTTAAACCCACTCATGGCCAAATCAGAGTGAAAGAACCGGCCAATTTGCTAGAAAATGCCGCCGAAGCCTGGCAGCGCCGCCGCGGGAAATTTCACAAACTGCCTCTGATGAAACCCTTCTCAATTCTTGTTTCGCGTAATTTTTCCACCTTTCCCTTCTCTACAAGTTGACCGGAGCAAAACACTCAACCGCAACATGAGCTGGAGGAACCGCTGCACTGGATTAACCCGCCGCCGGTGAGTTTTGGTTTTCTACATTTTTTTGGCCAACTGAGGGCTCTAAGTGTGTTTTCTCATAGGAAATTATGCAAATTTTGTTGAATTCAGTCGAAAACGGCTGAAAATAGCCAACCCGAGGCGAATCACCGTCGCAAGTAGGGGCCGTCGCCGAAGCACCGCGGAGTCGCCGTGTCGGATTTTCAAAATTGATCGAGTAGGCCCTAAGATTGATTTTTGGGTTATTTGGGATATTTGTAGGTACTGTAAGCACATTTTAGTTCCCGAAGAAAAATTCATAGAACCCAAGGACCGCCCGTAGGCGCAGTAAACCACTTAACTTTTCGGCGTCAAATCAGGTAAGGACCTCTCTATTTCCTATCATGGAATTGAAGTTTGAATAAATGATGATATTATATTTTGTAAAAATTAAATAGATGTGCATAGTTAATTACGGATTGCTAATGGAGCCCAAACCAGACATTGTTCTCTATTGATTTCTGTTGATTGATCTTGCAATCTAAAAGCATGATGGTTTCTGGTTTATATATTGTATGGTTTAAATGCATGTATTACTATCTTACTTGACCACTGTTTGATTTTGGGATCTAAGATATGATTGCATTGTCGGATGCATGTTTACTTGTTTATGTATTTATGTTTGATTTGGTAACGGAGACTAAGGAAAAATAGGAAAGGAGTTTGATCTGATAAATAAATAAGATGACAGCCTCACTAGATATCCTGAGAGATGGTGGACGGACCAGGTTCATAGGAAACCCTATCGTGAACGTTGTCTCATACCGGACAGGATATGGAGACTTGGTCATTAGCGCTCATACCGGACGGGGTATGGGGACGACCCGTTTCACCATCATACCGGACGGAGTATTGAGGTTTAATGTCTTGGTGCTCATACCGGACGGGGTATGGGGTCAACTATGTAATTAAGACTGTTAAGGGAAAGGGTTCACGTGTAATAGGGACACCCCTTTGGATCCTCATGGATACTAGTAGGCTGGTGAAACGAGAAACGGTTACGATTTCGTTTATTGTTAACAAATGTGAAATTATGATATGTTTTATGTTGCTGGTCGTGCATGAAGTTATGATCTGCATGATATTATTGCTTCTATAATTTGTTTTCATAAATTCCACAATAATAAGTAAAAGAGTAAATAGTTTTATTTTAAATAAATGTATTGGTTTAAATCTAATGCTCCATTGATTGTTTTGATCTTCTACCAACCTTTACTTCTGTGCCAGTGATATGGTATGATGTTCTTACTGAACTAGTGTAGCTCACCCTTTATTTAACCATTTCAGATTAAGAGGACTTGGTTCCTTAGCCCGATCCGCAAGAAGATTGCGAGTAGATTTTAAATACTTTATATTTTTCTTTACTTTTTTCATTTTTCGTATTTCTTTCAGATGATTCATTCTGTGATGTTTGTTTAGTACTTTTAAGTTATTGTGTAAGGGATGTAAAGCTTAACCTTTTATTTCGCTTCCGCACTTAAATTATTATATATTTCCTTTTGGATTTCTAGGATCGTTACAAGCTTAACCTTCTCCTAGTAATAAGCAATTATAAAATATATAATCCTAAACAAACCACACTAAAAAATAATTTTCTTATAACTCAAACATATGATATTTATTAAAAATATTTTAATAATTTTTTTGAAAGATATTTTAATAAACTCTATAGTGAAACATGAAATTATTTAGTTTTATTACATTATACCCGTTAAACTATTAAAAACAACTTAAGATTGTTAGTATTATTGTTATGAGAATTTGATAGTTTATAAAGTCATCTAGTAAAAAGATCAATATGACTTTCACATTGATAATTTAGTATTGTTTATAAAAAGTTTTTGATATTTAAATATTAAGATAGCAGATTATCACGTTGTTTATATATGTTTATTGTACAAAAATAAGTTCATTTGATTGGCTTGAAAAATTGCATGGATTATAATATGTGTCAAAGTAAGAATTTAGATATGATAGTAATTAAAGAGTTATTCCTTTTAATTATTTTTTAATGAAAATTCATACATTTAATTATTAAATTGTACTCGCATATCAATAATAATAAAATCAACATTCTAATGAGGATGTATATAAGATTTTTCTACTCAAATTCATTTTTTGATATAGAGAGTGCAAATACTAATAATTCAGCTAATTTTATGTTTGGATGGTTATATTTTGTTGTAACATACCAAAATGATGTCATTTTGGAAAACTTCAAAACTATATCGTTTTAGGTAAAGGAAAAAAAAAACCAGACCCGTGTTTGTCTCTAGTTGGGAAAGATGAAGAGGCAGAGGCATATATGCCTCTACCACCAGTCGAAAAGGACGAAGAGGAGACCTGCACGCTAAGGAAGAGGGGTCGTGCAGGACTCCTCTCGCTCCTCCCTATAAAACAAGAAGAAAGGGAAGGAGATTGGCACAAGAAGAGAGAGAAAGAGAGAAAGAGGGAGAGGGGGGAGGGAGGGAGGGAGAGAGAGAGAGAGAGAGAGAAAGAGAGAGAGAGAGGGGGGGAGAGAGAGGAATGTAAGAATAGAGGGGTTGCGGTTACCACCAATTGGCAGCATAAAGAGAAGAGGAAGAAGAAGGAAAAGGAGGAGGAGAAGCCAGTGATGCGCGTGGTGGTGCGCGTGGTGGTGCGCAGGAGAAGAAGATGATTTCGCAGCAGCCTGACAAACATTTTACTGTTCTGTGGATCCCTCCAGCGTGATTCCACTAGATTTGTGTTGGATCTGAAGGCACGAAATGCTTTATGGTGAATTTTGACCAATCCTAGTGGCGAACAATAACGATTGGTGGCGAACAATAACGGCTCGTGGTGGTCCAATGGCGGTGCATGTGGAGGCACGCAGAATTTCAAAGGTTACGCATAGTGAGTCCTAGGAGGTCGGTTCGGGTAGGTGAGTTCAAAAACTTCGATGGTTTACCGTTTTAGATTTAGAGTTACTTAATATTATTTAATTTTAATAAATTATTTATCTGGTTTAGAATTAGGAATAAATCTAGATATGAGTGTTTTAAATTAGAGAATAATCAAGTCATTACTAACTCGATACGAATATTACTGTAACAAGTTGATCTTGTACATCAGAGATAATCTCACGAACGAGATTTAGACAAAAATCAGGTAAGTGCACGTAAGCACTTACAAATATAGTTTAATCTTTTTAAAATATTAAAATTATGATGTTTAATAATTGGTAATTAAACGTATGATTCCGAAGGAATTTTATTACTAATTGTTGTGTTCTTATTTATGTTTACTACTAAAATTGCTGATAAATTCTTTTACTATTTTTGGCAACTGAATTTGTATATGGACTGGTTGGTATATAAGTGGGAGTATATTAAGGATAAGTAGAAGAGTCTAGGGTGATGAATAGTTACAGTATGCGTATTATAGGTATAGAATATATTAAATAATAAAAATTAGAAAATTTATTAGTGAGTTGAAATAAAAAAAATAGACATTAAAAGATTTGAAAAACCCATTTAACCAGTATCACCGAAGAGTGGGTGTGTATGTAGCCTTTTGGCGTATGACTGTGGTGAACCCTACCAATGGATACGTCTTTAGCCAGACGTGGCGAAACTATAAGAACAATGAATTGTATATTGTGTACTGTAAACTATGAATTGTGAACTGAATTGTGATATATTCACTAGTTAGAGGGGATCCTTACTGATCTCGTTGATACTGACAGAAAGGGCATCGTATGGTTAAACTTTTTTTAATAGGATATAAACCGATAGGAATGAATAAAAAGTCATATATAATGTTTATGATACTAAAATACTGAATTAATATCTATTGAACTGTTTACTATCTAAATTGTAATATTGAATGATAAAAATATTGGTATCAGAGCCCACGTTCTTTGGAACTGTCCTGTGTACATGAGACTTAAGGATAAGACTATAGTTGAGAATATAATTTCACAAAGGTAAATCTTAAAACTTTTGTTTGGTGATGTAGGCAAACGAAAATGAGGCGAGGACGACCCCCCAATGAACAGATCTTCTCATATAGAATCATTAAGGGAAGATTTGATCGTCTTTACAATTTAGTGGAGAGACTCATTACTAGTCAGCAAGCTAGAGAAGAAATAAAGGACTTTCTTGATCCTCCCTTGTTCCTGCATAGGGAGACCTATCAGATCCTCCACCTCCTCCTCCACCTCAACAGGGCCCAACTCTACTAGTGATGGATTTAGATTATATTGAGAGGTACAAGCGACTGAATCCAATCCTATTTACAGGAGCATCGACTTTCTATGAGGCTGAAAATTGGCTAAAGACAACTTAAGAGTCTTTTAGAGTTTTGGGGGTGACTGATGAATAGAAGGTTATCCTCACCACCTTTATGCTTAAGGGAGAAGCAAATCGACGGTGGGAAGTTAAGTAGACTACTCTATCTATGTCCATCACATGGAAGAGGTGTTTAATGCTGAGTACTTCCTCCACCACATTTATCATTAAAAAGAGATAAAGTTCGCCCAAATTACCGAAGGAAGCCTCTCAATCACTGATTATACTAGAAGATTCACATAGCTTAGCTGCTACTCTCTCGAAATTACATATGATGAAAGGAAGATGGCCCAAATATTTCAGTGAGGTCTCCGTCCAGAGATTAGGAACCCCCTAGTGGTACTTGAGCTTCGTACCTATCAGTAAGTTCTGATTAAGGTGCAATTCGTTGAAAGTACTATTAAGACCTCTACACCAACAACATGTAGTTCCAAGCCTCCAGTCCCCTACAAAAAGCCACTCCCAAGTCAGGGCCACCAGAATAAGAAACCTAAGGTAGCTCACTCTACCCCACTACAAACTCTACTAGCCAGACAAGGTCAAAGTTTTGTTTATTGTGGCAAGAATCACAGAGACATCCTGTGCTACCAACTCAATAATACTTGTTTCATATGTGGAAGTATCGATCATTATATCAGTGATTGCCCCCAGCCTCAGTAGCAAACTAGACCAACAATCTCAAGCCAAGTTTATGTCATCGCAGCTAAGGATGCTAAAGCTGCTCCCGACGTGATTCAGGGTAAGTATCTTATTTACAAGCACATAGCACATACTTTAATTGACCCTGGAGCTACACATTCTTTTGTTTCACATACATTTGCACAACATTTAAGTGTTATTCCTGTGTTCCTTGATTTTGCTTTAGTAGTGTATACCCCCGAAAATGGTAATATGGCATTTAGAATAGTTTACAAGTCATGTATTATCAAAGCTGCAGATAAAGAATTTGAGGCCTCAATTTTGGTAGAAAGGTATGAAAAGAGACATTGCTGAGTATGTTTCTAAATACCTTATTTGTCAACAGGTGAAAGCAGAACAACAGCGTCCTGGTGGATCCCTTCAACCTTTGTTAATTCCTGAGTAGAAATGGGAACATATTACTATGGACTTCATGATTGGATTGCCTAAGACCCGAGCAGGCCATGATACTTTTTGGGCAATCGTGGATAGGTTAACTGAATCCTCCCACTTTTTGGCAGTGAAGATAATAGACTCTTTAGATAAGTTAGCTAGAACTTATATTTATAAGATTATAAGACTACATGAGATTCCTGTTTCAGTGATATCTGTAAAAGATCCTAGATTTACCTCTAGGTTTTAGATAAGCTTTCAGCAACCCATGGGCACCCAACTATCCTTCAGCATTGTTTTTAATCATAAGATATATAAACAATCAGAGAGAACCATTCGCACATTGGAGGATATGTTACGAACATGTGTTTTAGCCTTTGGTAGATCTTGGGATGGCCATTTGCCACTGATATAATTTGCTTATAACAACAGCTACCAAACAAACATTGATATCACCCCCTATGAAGCATTGTATGGCCGACCGTGTAGGTCACCAATCTGCTGGAAAGAAGTTAGGGAAAGGAAATTACTTGGACCAGTGTTAACAGACGAAACTGCTACAAAGATTGCTAAGATAAGGAAGAACATTCAGGTAGCCTAATAAATAGAAAAGCTATGCGGATAACTGAATAAAGGACCTAGAATTCGAGGTAGGTGATCATGTTTTTCTGAAGATCACACCTCTCAAAGGCACCAGTAGATTCGAGAAGAAGGGAAAGTTAAGCCCTCGATTTATTGGCCCATTTGAGGTTTTAAAAAGAATTAGAGCAACTACTTACCGACTAGCATTATTCCTAGAGCTATATCAAGTTCATAATGTATTTCATGTATCGATGTTGCGAAAATACAATCCTGATCCATTTCATGTGATACCTTACAGACCTCTTTCAATTTAGAAATATCTATTCTATGAAGAAGTTCCTGTCACTATCTTGGACTAGAAGGAGAAGGTGTTTTGAAGAAAAATGATTCCCCTAGTCAAGGTCTTATGGTGAAACCACACTTAAGAAGAAGCCACTTGGGAGCTAGAAAAAAAATTTTGAGACAAGTATCCCCATCTATTTAATGTTATGTAATTTAGATTGACTTAATGTAAAGATATTTTATATTAATAAAATAAATTTAGATGACTAAATTTTTCTAAGGGAGAGAGATTGCAATAGATCAAAATAACTTCGTTTTGGAAAATCCCAAAATGGCACCATTTTAGGTAAAGGAAGAAAAAAAAAACTAGAGGCGTGTTTGCCTCAGGTCGAGAAAGATGAAGAGGCAGAGACATGTATGTCTCTGCTACCGACCGAAAAGGACGAAGAGGAGACCTGTATGCCGAGGAAAAGGGGTCGTGCAAGACTCATCTCGTTCCTTCCTATAAAACACAAAGAGTGTGAAGGAGATCGGTGCAGGAAGAGAGAGAGAGAGAGAGAGAGAGAGAGAGAGGGAAAGCAAGGTAGGAAGAGAGAGGCTGTGGTTACCACCAATCAACAGCTGAGAGAGGAGAGAAAGAAGATGCGAAACGAAGACGAGAAGCTGGTGTTGTGCGCGGTGGTGCACGAGAGAAGAAGACGATTATGCGTTGGCTCAACGCGTGTTTTGTTGTTCAACGGCTCCCTTCTGCGCAATTCCACCATATGTGTGCCAGATCTGAAGGTGTGAAGTGCTCTACGATGCATTTCGGCCAATCTATAACGGCGAATGACGGTGATCAGCAGCGAGCGGCGGCGAATGGTAGTGATTGGCAGCGAGTGGCGGTGAACAACATCGATCGGTAGTGCGTGGCAATCCGCTGGCGGTGAGTGTGGAGACACGCAGAATTTCGATGGTTGTGCGCAGTGAGTCCTAGGAGGCCAGTTCGAGTAGGTGAGTTCAAATACACCGATTGTTTACTGTTTTAGATCTAGGGTTAATTAATCGTATTTAATTTTAATAAATTATTTATTTGATTTAGAATTAGGGATAAGTTTAGAGACATGTATTTAAAATTAGAGGATAACCAAGTCATTACTAACTCAATATAGATATCATAGTAATAGATTGATCTTATATATCGGAGATAATTTCACGAACGAGATTTAGACAAAAATTAAGTAAGTACGTAAGCGCTTACAAATGTAGTTTAACATTTTTAAGATATTAAAATTGTGACGTTTAATAATTAGTAATTAGGCACATGATTTCGACGTAATTTTACTACTAATTGTTGTGTTCTTATTTATATTTACTACTGAAATTACTGATGAATTGTTTTACTATGTTTTGGTAACTAAATTTGTACATGTACTGATTGCTATGTAATTGGGAGTATATTAAGGATATATAAAAGAATCTAGGGTGATGAATAATTATAGTATGTGTGCTATAGGTATAGAATATATTAAGTAATAAAAATTAGAAAATTTATTAGTAAGTTGAAATAAATAAATAGACATTAAAAGATTTAAAAAATTCATTTAACCGACATCATCAAAAGGTGGGTGTGTATGTGTAGTCGTTTGGTGTATGACTGTGGTGAACCCTACCTGTGGATACAGCTGTAGCCAAATGTGACAAAACGATAAGAAGTATAAACTGTATACTGTGTACTGCAAACTGTGAAGTGTGAACTGAATTATGACGTATTCATTAGTTAAAGGGGACTCTTATTGCTCTTGTTAATGCCGATAGAAATGGCATTGCACGGTGAAAGTAATTTAATAGAATATAAATCGATAGGAATAAACAAGAAGTCATGTGTAACGTTTATGATACTGAAACACTGAATTATTATATACTAAACTGCTTACATTCTAAATTGTGATACTAAATATTGAATTATGTTATTTATTGAACTGTTTATACCATGAGTTATGATACTGAAATAATGAACTCTGAATATTTACTGAATAAACTTATTTATAAGGTTTGGTTAATGAATTAGAGTGTAGATATTATTTATTTTCTGAATTAAAGAGAAAAGTGTTTTGAATCATCTCCGTCGATAGTTTTATATTTTTTATCCACTTGGACATATTATCCTATTATTTGTTGGTACTTATATGCTTACTGAGCATATTAAGCTCAACCTATTTATTATCCATTTCTTTAATTTTAAGATATTCAGAAACCTGCTCCTAAACAGTGAAAAACTGCTAGAAGATCATTTAATTTTTATTTTAATTCAAATAGTACTTAATGTTAATTATTTTCTTTTCAGTAAATATTTATTTTAGAGTTATACATGACTTATGAATATTAGATATTTTGATCTAAGTATGCAAATGATGTATTTTTTATTATTTTAAAATTTATTGCGTGAAGTATTCCTGATACAGAACTCAATATCATCAACATGATTATGAACTCACACAATTTCATTTAAAGATATCAAAAGAATTGATCCTATAGAAATCCTTTCTACTTAACCCATTATCAAGAAAAATAAGAACTAAGATTACTGGAAATGAAAAAAATAGAATGGAAAAACGTTACAATGTCGTACCTTGATAAATAGATCCACACTTTACTCAACAAGATGATAGAAGAACATATATTGAAAAATAATATTCTTAATATTATTGAAATAATTTTTAAATGTCTTACAATGAAGACTTAGTGGCCTATTTATAGACTAAGCCAAGTAAATAGAAAGAAAAATAAATTCTCTTAATTTAATTTGCAATTATATATGAAATAAATTAAAAATTAAAAAAAAGACTAATTTTCTAAGTAAGATAGATTTAGTATTCTCTTTTAATTAAAAAATATTGTGACCAAATTAATAGGGGAGATATATGGAAATAAATTAAAAATTAAAAGTTAATTTTCTAACTAAGATAAATTTAGTCTTTCTCTTTAATTAAAAGAGATTGTGGTCAAATTAATGGGGAAACATATGGAAATTTAGGGCTGGCCATAAGATCTCTTTTTTGGCCTATTTCCTCATCTTTCTTTAGATTGGGCCTTCTCTTTCTGGTCTATGTCCATGCTCACATCATTCCCTCCCCCTTCAAAAATGATTCGTCATTGAATCGGATACTTCTTATGCAGGGGTTTCACCAATCCTGTTTTCTTTGAGAAAATGTCATGCAAAACAACATTATTTAACAAAAAAAGTTTGAGGTGAGTTAATAATTTTTTCTTGAAAAATGGTCTCCCTAGCTCTTGTTCTATATAGTAACATTCTCTTTTCATGTTCTTCAATCATTTATTTCCTCCGGACTTTATAGAGTTTCTGAGTTGTTACTGATCTTTGAATACTTTCTTAGGTGATAGTAGTGCAAGTGTAACATTCTAACCACTCATGTTAAAGGAATAACGATTCCTATAGCCATCATAAGTTATACGCTTATCATACTGTCAGGGTCTTCCAAGTATGATGTGACTAGCATGCATGGGCACAACATCACAATATATTTTTTCAATGTATTACCCAATAAAGAAGGAAACTAATACCTGCTTAATCACTTTCATCTCTCTACAATCAGCCAACCACTATAACTTGTAAGGATGAAGATAGTGCGTGCATGTCAACCCAAGTTTATCAATTAAAATAGTACTAGCAACGTTGGTGCAACTACCCCCATCTATAATGAGACTACATGCCTTCCCATTTATAAGGCAACGAGTGTAGAAGATATTCTCCCTCTAGTTACTTTCTTCCGATTTGACTTGGATGTTTAGAACTCTTTGGATAACCAAAGCTTCCCCCTAAGTTAGATATTCAATAATTTCCTCAACATCCTCTAGTGGTCGCATGTTATCATTATTTTCGCTCTCGCAATCACTAACACTATTAATTCCACCATCATCTCTCAATAGCACGATCTTCCTATTTGGCGATTAAGAAGCGATATGTTCGATTCCGAGACATCTAAAATATTTAATTGTACTATACTTTTGAGATGAGTTATCTGTCATACCTTTTGTATCAAGTAGTGTAGACTTTTTCTTTTTCTCATTTGTTCCCTTATTTTTTTCTTTATTATGTCATTCCGAGCTATAGGTAGGGGTGACATATGATGTGCCCCACTTTTTGTACTTGAGTTGTCTCTCGATTTCTATGCCATGTGAACCATGTCTTCCACCTCCCTATAGTGTTGTAATTCGATTATGTTGGTGATGTCTCTGTTGAGACCTCCAAGGAATCTCGCCATGGTTGCTTCAGGATCTTCTTTTATATTGGCCCTATGGCCATCTCCATCTCCTTGTGATAGTCCTCAACGAATATAAACCCTTGCGTTAAGCGTTGTAACTTTTGATGCATCTCTCTATAGTAGTAAGAGGGTGCGAATATTTTTCGCATGATTGCTTTCATCTCTTTCTAAGAGGATATTAGTCACTCTCTATTATATCGTCTAGTGAAGAGTAGTTTATCCCGCCATACTAATGCGTAGTCAGTGAACTCTACTACTACTAGTTTGATATTCTTTTCTTCGTGGTAGTTATGGTAATCAAAGACTCTACCTTTCTCTCCCACTCCAAGTATGCTTCATTATCATTTCTACCCTTGAAAGGTGGTATTCTCATCTTGATGAAGCTAATATTACTATCCCTCATTTTTTCTCTCCTCTCCACCCTATCTTCCCCCTCGTCATTATAAGACCCGGCCTCATTTTCAAGATGTTGAATTCTAGGCCGCCTTGTATTAGGGGTTCTGTGTCTTGCTTCACTTTGACCACTACTCAAGTTATCTACCTTCTTGCTAAGCCATGCCAATTTTACATGCATAGCCTCCATAAGGAGCATTATGTTAGCAAGGCTTTGATGCTCACTTGATATTTTAAAAATATTTCCTACAAAAGGATTAGTTAAATTTTTTTTCCACTAGTTCTCTCATTTTTCACTCACTTGGCTTTTATCCTCTAAAAATCTCACATACTTTTGCTTTTTACCTTTCTATCTTCCACTCTCAAGTTGAGTACTGGATAGATCCTCTTGAACTAAAGTATTCTCAAATATTATTTTAAGACAATGTAAGGAGTCCCATAAAACAAATACCACACTAATACTATAAAAAAGAGTGTAACACACAGAGGAAGAGTTAGTGTGTTATTAATTAATCTAAGCTCTAAAATACAATTTAGATGCTTAGATACATCAGGAAACTAAAGCTTAGAATAATAAAAGAAACTGAGAGTAAAAAAAATTGACAGTTTATAAAAGATGTAGGGATTCAGAAAGATATTCCTACCAATCTATTCTCGATGTACATTATGTTCTATGTAAAAAAAATGTAGTCTTTAATGAACTATATAAGTGTGAATGTATGTTAATTGTAAAATAAAAGGGGCTTTTGCCTTATATAGAGATGGTTCTTGTACCGTTTCAAAGAATGATAGTTGAGTACCAAAAAGGTAAATATTTTTTAAATAGAATTTCTTTCCTTTGTTTTCTTTCTTTTTTCTCTTCTTTTCTTTTTTTTTTTCTTTTTTTTTTGCATAGGAAACAAAATTGCAAGAGAAGTAGATTAAAAAATTAGTACTCAACAACGATTTTATTAAGTCAAAAAAGCGTCAATTGATATTATGTCTTTATTGGATCAATATACGAGATAATTTTTTTTTTGAATAGATGAACAAAAAATAAATAAACAAATAAACGGTGCAAGAATTTAAAAATACAAAAGTAAAAGATAATAGGTCTAGATATAACCAAAACTCTAATACCAAATGATGCAGAACCCAAGATCAATCAACGTGATTACGAACTCACTCAATTTCATTTAAAGTCATCAAAGGAATTGATCATATAGAAACTCTTTCTACTTAACTCACTATCAATAATGATAGGAACTAAAGTCACTGGAAATAAAAGAAATAGAATGGAAAAATGTTACAATGTCTTACCTTGATAAGTAGATCCACTCCTTACTCAACAGGATGGTAGAAGAACATCTCTTAAAAAAAAATTATTTTAATATTATTGAAATAATTTCTGAATGTCTTATAATGAAGACTTAGTGGCATATTTATAGACTAAGCCAAGTAAATAAAAAATAAATAAAATCTCTTAATTTAATTTGTAATTACATATGAAATAAATTAAAAATTAAAGACTAATTTCTCAAGTAAGATAGGTTTAGTCTTCTTTTTTAATTAAAAGATATAATGATCAAATTAAGAGGGGAGACATATGGAAATAAATTAAAAATTAAAAGTTAATTTCCTAACTAAGATAAATTTAATATTCTCCTTTAATTAAAATAGATTGTGATCAAATTAATGGGAAGACATATAAAAATTTAGGGTCGGCCATAAGATCTCCTTTTTGGTCTAGTTCCTCTTCTTTTTTTGGATTGGACCTTCTCTTTCTGGTCCATGTCCATGCTCACATCAATTCCTATAGATTATTTTATCATAATATGGTGTGCGTACGGTCAGGACTCTGGATGGAAGTTCGGACTGTCATATTTGTGGTTAATTAATGTAGGGTATGATGTTGGGATAATGAAATCCTATTTGTTTCTTGATGATATGATTATTTGAAGGTGTTTCATGATATCTAAAAGACAAATTTTGGGTGAATTTTTAAAACCATCGATTCGGTAGTTTTTGATGGGCTTGTATTTTTGTTTTGGTTATACCCTCATTAAACTTTGTTAATTTATGTTTTATCCCAAAAAAAAACCCTTATTTGTTTACTACCATAATTATTTGAAATACCTTTAAATTTTTCATTTATAAAATAATTTTAGATTTAATATAATAATATATAATTACAACCATTTGTTTTTAATTATAAATAATTTTAAATTTATTAAAATAAAATTAATGTGATAATATAAATAATAATTATATATTATCATATATAATAATTTAATGTGATAATGTGTACTAATTATTTATTTAAATATGAATTTAATTATATTTTTATGTAATTTATTTTTTTTTTCGTTACATTCTTTTTATTTACTATCTTGTCATTTAATATTAAATACAATAAAATATTGATAAATTAGTAATTTAATTGAATATACAACCATACTATCCTATCAATACAAATAAAATCGCTGACATTACCATACATTAATACACAATCTTTTTAAATATGATATAATTTTGTTATTACCATCCTATATCATTACCATGCATTACCGTACATTAATAACCTACCACAAAATTTATCAAAATAGAGCATAAGAGATAGTTGGTTTTGTTCTATTAATATAGTTCTATAATGATTTAGTTACATGAAACGATTTTTTACATTAACAATAAGAAGTTATGGTTCCCTCAATATATTTTAACTAGATAAGTTATTAGGTATAAACCAAACTCTGCATTAAATAAGTGATATTTGCGGATCAATCATTCTTTATATTAGAGAGAAAATAACATGATATAATTGTGTACAACATATAATCTTGACGTGTATATTATAAAATGCAAACTGAAAGAGTTTGTATACATTATTAATTAAAGTATAACAAAATCATAGTAAATTGTTATTAAGGTTTAACATCATCCATATTATATTAATTCTAAAATATAGTTGATGAAAATAAATGTTGATTAAAATATTTTTTTCTCTTCAAAAATTATTTTAATGTTTTTCATAGACCATGATATACTGTTAAATATCGACCACGATCTTAAAATTTTATATAATTATAAATAAAGTCTATTTAATTATATTATTAATTAATGTTATTGATTATTCAATTCATTATTAATTAAATTATTGATTTTAGTCGACCATAAATATTAATTTAAGATATTTTTTTTAGTTTAATGAGATTAACTAAATCCTAAGATTGAAAATTTAGTTGACAAATTTTAGTTAAAAGTTACATCAAATTGAACTAGTTAAAATGTTTAATTAATTAGCCGTGAATTATTTCATCAAGTTTAAAGTAATTAAATAAATAATTTAACCGTTCAATCTGAATTTTTCAATTTCAATTCGCGCTTGATTAAATTTTATAACTAAGTTTATCATCTTAAATTCAAATAATCTCATTAATTGAATTTTAAGTTTTATCTAAATAAAATATCCTCTAATAACTCAAACCTTAAAGAAAAAATTATTTATTAAATTAAAATTAAGTGAACTACTAAGTTCAATCATTTTCTTAGTAATGGATAAATAATCAATTACATCAATTACCAACATAATTAAATAAATTATATTTATTAATCACATTGGCTTCACATAATTGATATCAAACAATATATCATAACTAACACTGAAATAATCTTTAAATAGAAAATAATTTTTTTAGTCAACAATTTTCAGGTAATTACATTATTTTTATTTATTATATATTCAAAAAAGTTAGAGCATGGGTGGCATTAAACTCTAATAACATTCAATATTTCAAAATCAAATATATTATTTTTTATAGTTTCTAATATTAAAATTTCATAAATGTCATCATGTACATCATATGAAAAAATCACCTAACTTTAGTCTTCAATCATGTGTGCATAAGTAGTTTGTAATGTATAAAAAGCAAACTCAATCTGTATATTAAGCTTTATCAAGCTTCAACTTTTAGAATATTAATCTATCATTCATTTAGTTTTTTTAAAAGGAAAAATACTTCTCTACTTGATATACCTACACATTTAACTCAACAAACATCATTAAGGTCAATCGTTTAGATTAACAAAATAATTTAAACCAATGTGACTATAACATTACAAGTAAAGCAAAACCAAGAGAAAATCCAAAATACAACTAACACAAACATCCAAAACAAATTTCTAAAATTTTCAAAATTAATTTGGACATTTATGGAGATCAAACAAAAGAGGTATTTGACATGATGTTTCAGGGTGGCATTTGACATGGATTTTCAAATTAGCATTTGTTATAATTTTTTGTGATGTATTTATGATGATACAACTATAAAGTAGCATTTTTCAAGCGTTAAAAGCTATTTATACTATGAATTTATAACAAACATGATATTTGTTTAATTGTAGAATAAGGTTTTGACTAATGACAGTTTAAGAGTTTTGATAGTAAAAAAAAAAAGTCAATAAGGGATTTTCATAGAGGAAGATAAAAATGAAGAAGAAGGGTATTAATGAAAGAGAAGAAAGATAATACATTTGATTTTGAAAGAAAATACGAAAAAAGAACACAATGCTAAATTACTTATGAGACATGCGTTTAAATAAAGTGCGTACACAATAGAAACATAAAAGTAAGAAGAAAAAAAATTTAATAACAAATACTTTGGGATATATTATAAAATTATGTTTGGTATAGTGGATGTGGTATACTATAACTCTTATTTTATGATATCTAATGTTTTGAAATCTAAAATCATTTGGGTAAAATGGTATATTAAGAGTAAGCATTACTTATGTAGCACCCGGAAAGGAGGAGGAAAAAAAAAAAAAAAAAAAAAAAAAAAGGGGGGGGGGGGGGGGGGGGGCACGTCAGCAGCCACGTCAGCAGCCACGTCAGCAGGCCCGGTCAGCAGTCCCGGCCAACCAGGGCCTGCCACGTGGCAAGATCGCGTCACTCCGAAAGGAGCCACGTTGGCGATCCGCGTGGGTGCGATCCGACGGCCCAGATCAATCGCGCGATCGGACGGCCCAGATTCAATCAAAAACGAACGGCCCAGATTAAAACGAAATGAACGGCTGTGATCAAAAGGCAAGGGGTTATAAATAGAACCCCCACACCAGACCAAAAACCCTAGCCGCCAGCCGCTCGCCGGAGAAGACGAACCAGAGGCCGACCGCCGCCACCCGCCGCCACTCGCCGCCGCACCGGGGAAATTTCCGACCGCCGATCGAGGTAAATTTCATACACCCGACTCGTTTTTCTCCACTGATTCCTCCTATGGCCAAATTGAGGCCAAAATCCTGGCCAAACGGCCGGAATACGCGGCCGAAACCCAGCGGCGCCGCCGCGCCCCTCTCGGTTTTTGCCTCCGACGAGGCCCTTCCCGGCCTCCGTTCGATGCAATTTTTATATCACCGTGATCACCATTCTTTTCTCTACAGGTTGACCGGAGCCGAATCACCAAAACACGAACCTCGCCGGAGAGCCGCTGCACCCGAGAGCGCCGCCGCCGGTAAGCTCCGTTTTTTCGTGATTTTTTGGCCCCCCGAGGGCCCTAGGGTTGTTTTCTGACAAGGACCAATGCGAGAGTGGCCGAATTCGACCGAAAACGGCCGAAAACAGTCAACCCGAGGCGACTCGCCGCCGCCAGCGGCGGCGCCGTCGCCGGAGCACGGCGGAGCCGCCGTGCCGGAGTTGCGATTTGGGCCGAAAGAGGCCCTGGGCCTAATGTGGATTTTTTTTGGAACACGTGCAGGTACTGTTAGTGTGTTTCAGTTCCCCGGAAAAAATTCAGGAAAAATTAGGGACAGCCTGCAGGCGCACTGTGAATCGTATTCGGATCCCGAAAACAAGTAAGGACCCCTCACCCTATTTTCTATCACGGTATTAAAGTTCAAAATGATAAAACGGTATTTCTTGAATTAACGCATGTGTGAAATTGCTTAAGGTTGCTAATGGAGCCCGAGTCTAGTGTGATTGATGATTTACTGTTATTTGGCCTGTTTACAGTTTTAAATGCAAAATGAGGTTTGATGTGTTCATTTTACAGATTTGTGTGCATGTACTACGTTTTTATTAATTATGGGTTGAATGACTGAAAAACTGATACTGTATGTTGTCTGTTTGGTATGAATTACGATTTGCTTGTTTAAATGTGAATTGATGATGCTGATTGAGGAAAAGGAAAATGAAAGATTGTGTAGACTGATAATTGTATTATGGGGGTCAGCCTGACTAGATATCCTGGGAGATGGTGGACGGACCGGGTCCGTAGGGAACCCTACCGGGATTGTGGTCTCACATGCCGGACGGGGTATGGAGATCTTATGGTTTTGGCGCCCATACCGGACGGGGTATGGGGACGGCCCGTTTCACCCTCATACCGGACGGGGTATTGAGGTTTATGGTTTTGGCGCCCATACCGGACGGGGTATGGGGACGGCCCGTTTCACCCTCATACCGGACGGGGTATTGAGGTTCATGGTTTTGGCGCCCATACCGGACGGGGTATGGGGACGGCCCTGGAAACTGATTATGAATGTTAAAGGTTAACGGGTAGCGGAACCCCTATGGACCCCCACGGATACTAGTAGGCTGGTAAATGAAAAAAAAAAAAGATATGTTGTACAATGATTGAATTACAAGAGGCGTGATAAGTGTTATGTTTTACAGCTTAGATTATTCAATGATTATGATAATGTTATTGTTTTTCTCATATTGTTTTCATAAATTCCACCAAGGTAAGTAGATGGTAAAAGTTTTATTATTGATAAAAGGTTTTGTTGTAAATTATGCTCCATTGGTCTTTTTGTGGTTTTCTACCCACCTTTATCTCCGTGACGGTGAGATATCATGATGTTCTTACTGGGCTAGTGTAGCTCACTCCTTAATTAACCATTTCAGATCAGGAAGACATGGTTCCCGAGCCCGTTCCGCAGGAGGACGACGAAGGGGATGCCTAGAGACTCTGTAGTCATACGCATAGTTTATTTTCGAGTTTTCTTTCTTAGTTAGTTTAACCTTTTATACTTTAAGTACGTTTGTTTGGTTTTTCGTGTAAGGGATGTTAACTGAAATTTTGATCTCGCTTCCGCATTCGATATATTTAAATACTCATTTCATTTTAATATTTTTCGGGGCCGTTACAGTTGGTATCAGAGCCAGGTTTCCTCGGACCCATCCCTTACACTATAGTCCTTTAAAGAAATACTCACCGATGGGTCGTTACTCAACCATTCCTTGTAAATGCAGGTACACAGAAATGAGGAGAGGAAGGCCCCCACTAAACCGAGCGGCCCAAGATAATTCGCTTCGGGAGGATTTGGACAGATTATATGAGATGGTGGAAGCTCTCGTAGCTCCCCAGCGAAGGCAAGAGGAGAGAAGGGAGTTACCCGGACCTCCTCCGCTAGCGCAGGTTGAGCCCCCGTTACAGCAGGCTGATCCCGAGCCACCCCGGCAGGAGCCTGTCCCTCCACAGTACCACCCGGCACCACAGCCGCGGTACGACCCGGTACCACAGCCACAGTACCAACAGGTACCGCCACAGCATATTCCAGTGCCCCCACCCCATCAGCAGGCGCCACCACAGGGTCCCCCAGTTCACCCTCAGCCGGCCCCAGTTCCTTTACCTCGGGACCCCGCCCCCTCCTTGATCGACCCCGGCTTCATAGAGAGGTACAGGAGACTGAACCCTTCTACTTTTTCAGGGGGATCCTCTTTTGAAGAGGCCCAATACTGGCTGGCGGAGACTGAGAGAGCCTTTGAGACCTTGGGAGTAATTCCTGAGCAGAGGGCTGCCATTGCCTCCTACATGCTGGTAGGGGAAGCAGTACGCTGGTGGGAGCTCAAGCGGGCCACCCTGCCTGTACCAGTTACTTGGGAGCAGTTCCTAGCGGCTTTCCATGCGGAGTATCTCCCTAAGCACATCCAACATTTAAAGGAAATTGAATTTGCTCAGTTGGTCCAGGGTAATATGACAGTGTCGGAGTATGCCCGCAAGTTCCTGGAGCTGGGCCGACATGCCCCGGAGACATTGTTGGATGAGGGCCGAAAGGCCAGGAAATTCCAGTGGGGTCTCCGCCCGGCGATCAGACAGCACTTGTTGGTGATGGAGCTCGAGACATATTCGGCAGTCCTGGCAAAGGCGCAGATCATAGAAAGGAGCTTCGACACCCGCCCTCAGCTAACGGGAAGTTCCCGACCTTCAGCCCCGCTCCGCAGGCCAGCGCCTACCATGCCTGTCCAACCCAGTAAGAGACCCAGGCCTGCCGTTCAGGGCCCTCCTCAGGCTATGGGGGTAGCTCGTGGGAAGATCTGCCAGTACTGCGGCAGGGATCATGGGGACCGACCCTGCTACCGCCTCAACAACACCTGTCGCATATGCGGCAGTGCCCAGCACTATGCGAGGGAGTGCCCTAGGAACCAGAATCAAGGGAGGCCTCCAATCCAGGGCAGAGTTTACAACCTTACCCAGAAGGATGCCGATGCAGACCCGGACGTGGTACATGGTATGTATACTATCTCTGGCCACATTGCTCATATTTTGTTTGATACTGGTGCATCACATTCTGTTATTTCACATGTTCTTGCTTCCAAAATTTGTGTACCACCTGATAGACTTGATTCATTATTGTTTGTATCTACCGCTGGGGGGGAGACATTACTAGGAGAGGTTGTCTACAGGGCATGTGCCGTGGAGATAGCAGATAGGAAATTGAGGGTAGACCTGATAGGGTTAGACACAGGGGATTTTGATGTAATCCTAGGAATGGATTGGCTGGCGGCGTATCACGCCACCATAGACTGCTTTAATAAAAAGATTGTATTTAATCCTCCCAACGAGGAGCCATTTACAAGTTAATAAAATTATTCGGTACTGATTCTCCCTAATGACAAATTCTTTTCTTCTTAATTCCCAGTGCGTTGATATTGTATTTTCCCTAACTAGGTAAACCCAAGAAGGAAGTTTGTATCCAAGAGATTCCAGTAGTCCGAGACTTTCCAGACGTATTTCCGGATGAACTGCCCGGTCTACCAGGGGACAGAGAGGTCGAGTTCACCATAGACTTACAGCCAGGAACCCAACCCATCTCGGTAGCTCCTTACCGAATGAGCCGCATCGAGATGGAAGAGCTAAGGAAACAAATCACTGAGCTACAAAATAGTGGCTTCATTAGACACAGCATTTCCCCATGGGGTGCCGGGGTTACTTTTGCAAAGAAAGGAGATGGAATGTTGAGACTGTGTATTGATTATAGAAGGATAAACAAGGTAACAATTAAAAACAAGTACCCTCTCCCCCAGATTGATGACCTTTTCGATCAGTTGCAGGGTGCACATGTCTTTTCTAAAATAGATCTACGATCAGGTTACCATCAGGTAAAAGTGAGAGCAGAAGACATCCCCAAGACGGCATTCTGAACCAGGTACGGACACTATGAGTTCCTGGTTATGCCGTTTGGGCTAACCAACGCCCCGGCCATCTTTATGGATCTAATGAACAGAATCTTCAGAGAGTTCTTGGATAAATTTGTCATCGTGTTCATCGATGATATCTTAGTCTACTCAAAAAGTAGAGAAGAACATGCTCATCATCTTGCCCAAGTCCTCCAGGTACTCAGGGAAAAGAAGTTGTATGCAAAGTTGAGCAAGTGTGGATTTTGGCTCGAGCAAACCGCCTTCCTAGGACATGTTATATCGAAGGAAGGGGTGTCGGTGAACCCCGAAAAGGTTGAAGCGGTACTTGGTTGGAAAAGGCTGACAACAGTTAAGGAAATTCGCAGTTTCCTAGGGATGGCGGGTTATTACCGCCGGTTTGTCGAAGGGTTCTCCAGTCTAGCGGCCCCTCTAACCCGACTCACAAAGAAGAATGCAAAGTTTGATTGGAATGAGAACTGCGAAAGAAGTTTTTCAGAATTGAAGAAGCGACTGACTACTGCACCCGTGCTGGCTCTACCGAGTGGATCAGGAGGGTATACAGTTTATAGTGATGCCTCCTATCTGGGCCTGGGTTGTGTCCTGATGCAGCATGGAAAGGTTATAGCATATGGGTCTAGACAGCTAAAGAATCATGAGAAGAACTATCCTACCCATGACTTGGAGCTTGCCGCAATCATACACGCCTTGAAAATCTGGCGCCATTATTTGTATGGAGAGACCTTTCAGATCTACACCGATCATAAGAGTTTGAAGCACATCTTCACTCAGAAGGATCTCAACATGCGTCAGAGAAGGTGGATGGAACTCCTCAAGGACTATGATTGTGACATCCTATACCATCCAGGTAAGGGCAACGTAGTAGCCGATGCCCTCAGTAGGAAGAGTGCAGGCACCCTAGCCCATCTGATGGTTTCGGAATGCAGGTCCATTGGGGCTACGCAGCAGGTTCGACTGCAAGATCTGAAGAGGGCCACATGTTTGAGCCACCTAGCAGTCCAACCCGAGTTAATCCAAAGAATAAAGGAAGCCCAGTCAATCGACCCCGCCCTAGTAAACCGCAAGAAGGATGCAGAACAGGGAGTGAACTCAGAATTTCAGATCTCTGCCGACGGATTGATTCGTTTCAAGGACAGAATGTGTGTCCCAGACGACAATGAATTAAAAAGAGACATCATGACAGAGTCCCATAGTTCAAGGTTCGCCATGCATCCAGGAAGTACAAAAATGTACCAAACTATGCGACCCCGATTCTGGTGGAATGGGATGAAGAGAGATATAGCCGACTTTGTATCTAAGTGCTTGGTATGTCAGCAGGTCAAAGCAGAACATCAACGCCCAGGGGGGTTGCTTCAGCCTTTACCGATTCCAGAATGGAAGTGGGAACACATCACCATGGACTTCGTATCGGGACTACCCAAGGCACGATCGGGACACGATGCCATATGGGTAATTGTTGATCGACTCACTAAGTCTTCCCACTTCCTGGCCATCAGAATGACTGATTCGTTGGACAAGTTGGCAAGAATGTATGTCCGGTAAATAGTCAGACTGCATGGGGTCCCAGTAACAGTGGTGTCCGACAGGGATCCCAGATTCACTTCTCGGTTCTGGAATAGTTTCCAGCAAGCTATGGGAACAAAGCTGTCCCTTAGTACTGCCTTCCACCCCCAAACCGATGGACAATCAGAGAGGACAATCCGTACGCTGGAGGATATGCTCCGAGCTTGTGTCCTTGACTCCGGAGGCCATTGGGACGACCATCTACCCCTGATAGAGTTTGCCTACAACAACAGTTACCAAGCAAGCATCGGCATGGCCCCATACGAGGCGCTATACGGGCGTCCGTGCAGGTCACCGATTTGTTGGGAGGAAGTGGGCGATAGAAGATTGTTTGGCCCGGATTTGGTGGAAGAAACCACGTCCAAGATAGTTAAGATCAAGAGGAACATCCAGACAGCTCAGAGTAGGCAGAAGAGCTATGCTGATACCCGGAGGAGAGACCTGACCTTTGAGAAAGGTGACCGGGTGTTTCTTAAGGTCACCCCCTTCAAGGGAATTAGTAGGTTCGGCAGAAGGGGAAAATTAAACCCCAGATACATTGGACCCTTTGAAATCTTAGACAAGATTGGTACCACTGCCTACAGACTTGCACTGCCCCCTGAGCTCTCCCGGGTTCACAATGTGTTTCATGTATCTATGCTGCGCAAGTACAATCCGGACCCTTCTCATGTCGTGGCTCATGAACCGCTTTCACTCCGAGAGGACTTGTCTTATGAAGAAGTACCGGTCAGTATCACGGACCGAGAAAGCAGAATACTCCGTAACCGGGAAATATCATTTGTAAAAGTCTTATGGCAGAACCACACGCCTAGGGAGGCGACTTGGGAGCTGGAATCAGAATTTAGGGCCCAATATCCTCATCTGTTTGATCAAGAGTAATGAGGCAAATTTGGGGACCAAATTTCTTTGTGGGGGGGAGAGTTGTAGCACCCGGAAAGGAGGAGGAAAAAAAAAAAAAAAAAAAAAAAGGGGGGGGGGGGCCACGTCAGTAGCCACGTCAGCAGCCACGTCAGCAGGCCCGGTCAGCAGTCCCGGCCAACCAGGGCCTGCCACGTGGCAAGATCGCGTCACTCCGAAAGGAGCCACGTTGGCGATCCGCGTGGGTGCGATCCGACGGCCCAGATCAATCGCGCGATCGGACGGCCCAGATTCAAACGCACGGACGGCCCAGATTCAATCAAAAACGAACGGCCCAGATTAAAACGAAATGAACGGCTGTGATCAAAAGGCAAGGGGTTATAAATAAAACCCCCACACCAGACCAAAAACCCTAGCCGCCAGCCGCTCGCCGGAGAAGACGAACCAGAGGCCGACCGCCGCCACCCGCCGCCACTCGCCGCCGCACCGGGGAAATTTCAGACCGCCGATCGAGGTAAATTTCATACCCCCGACTCGTTTTTCTCCACTAATTCCTCCTATGGCCAAATTGAGGCCAAAATCCTGGCCAAACGGCCGGAATACGCGGCCGAAACCCAGCGGCGCCGCCGCGCCCCTCTCGGTTTTTGCCTCCGACGAGGCCCTTCCCGGCCTCCGTTCAATGCAATTTTTATATCACCGTGATCACCATTCTTTTCTCTACAGGTTGACCGGAGCTGAATCACCAAAACACGAACCTCGCTGGAGAGCCGCTGCACCCGAGAGCGCCGCCGCCGGTAAGCTCCGTTTTTCCGTATTTTTTGGCCCCCTGAGGGCCCTAGGGTTGTTTTCTGACAAGGACCAATGCGAGAGTGGCTGAATTCGGCCGAAAACGGCCGAAAACAGTCAACCCGAGACGACTCGCCGCCGCCAGCGGCGGCGCCGTCGCCGGAGCACGGCGGAGCCGCCGTGCCGGAGTTGCGATTTGGGCCGAAAGAGGCCCTGGGCCTAATGTGGATTTTTTTTGGAACACGTGCAGGTACTGTTAGTGTGTTTCAGTTCCCCGGAAAAAATTCAGGGAAAATTAGGGACAGCCTGCAGGCGCACTGTGAATCGTATTCGGATCCCGAAAACAAGTAAGGACCCCTCACCCTATTTCCTATCACGGTATTAAAGTTCAAAATGATAAAACAGTATTTCTTGAATTAACGCATGTGTGAAATTGCTTAAGGTTGCTAATGGAGCCCGAGTCTAGTGTGATTGATGATTTACTGTTATTTGGCCTGTTTACAGCTTTAAATGCAAAATGAGGTTTGATGTGTTCATTTTACAGATTTGTGTGCATGTACTACGTTTTTATTAATTATGGGTTGAATGACTGAAAAACTGATACTGTATGTTGTCTGTTTGGTATGAATTACGATTTGCTTGTTTAAATGTGAATTGATGATGCTGATTGAGGAAAAGGAAAATGAAAGATTGTGTAGACTGATAATTGTATTATGGGGGTCAGCCTGACTAGATATCCTGGGAGATGGTGGACGGACCGGGTCCGTAGGGAACCCTACCGGGATTGTGGTCTCACATGCCGGACGGGGTATGGAGATCTTATGGTTTTGGCGCCCATACCGGACGGGGTATGGGGACGGCCCGTTTCACCCTCATACCGGACGGGGTATTGAGGTTTATGGTTTTGGCGCCCATACCGGACGGGGTATGGGGACGGCCCGTTTCACCCTCATACCGAACGGGGTATTGAGGTTCATGGTTTTGGCGCCCATACCGGACGGGGTATGGGGACGGCCCTGGAAACTGATTATGAATGTTAAAGGTTAACGGGTAGCGGAACCCCTATGGACCCCCACGGATACTAGTAGGCTGGTAAATGAAAAAAAAAAAAGATATGTTGTACAATGATTGAATTACAAGAGGCGTGATAAGTGTTATGTTTTACAGCTTAGATTATTCAATGATTATGATAATGTTATTATTTTTCTCATATTGTTTTCATAAATTCCACCAAGGTAAGTGGATGGTAAAAGTTTTATTATTGATAAAAGGTTTTGTTGTAAATTATGCTCCATTGGTCTTTTTGTGGTTTTCTACCCACCTTTATCTCCGTGACGGTGAGATATCGTGATGTTCTTACTGGGCTAGTGTAGCTCACTCCTTAATTAACCATTTCAGATCAGGAAGACATGGTTCCCGAGCCCGTTCCGCAGGAGGACGACGAAGGGGATGCCTAGAGACTCTGTAGTCATACGCATAGTTTATTTTCGAGTTTTCTTTCTTAGTTAGTTTAACCTTTTATACTTTAAGTACGTTTGTTTGGTTTTTCGTGTAAGGGATGTTAACTGAAATTTTGATCTCGCTTCCGCATTCGATATATTTAAATACTCATTTCATTTTAATATTTTCCGGGGCCGTTACAACTTACCTAAGTAATACATTAAAATCACTATAGTATCTTATTTATATATTTTTTCCTAAATCTAACCTTGATCTTTATTTAATTATAAAATTGCCACAATGTTAATCCTCTAAAAGTACCATTTTATCATAGTATGTGACCATAAATTACAAAAAATTATTTGGAAATAACTAAAAAAGGCATAAAAATAGCTAAAAATGAGACCAAAAAATGTTGAAAAACACCCTCATCACAATGCCACGTTGCAACTAGAATTTGCATTCCACTTCTTTAATTTTTAAAATAACTTATATTAAAAATTAATACAAAATTATTTTTGTAAAGGCCCAAAACTTAAGGAAATAAAAATATTGAATTATATCAACTATAAGCGGAAATAATTTAGAATTTAGGGTTTATATTCCTTACACAGTGAATCAGAATACCCAATAGGGCTACAAGAATGTTCTTTTATAAAAGTTCAAATTAATTAAAATAAAACTAAATAAAATTCTTATAGGGTTAATCTCCATTGGGCAACTCTGAAGAGATTCGAGAGGTAACATTTATTCGCAACTCTCCTGCTATTCAGGATTTGGATCTTGGTTTTTTAATATGAAATGATTAAATAAGAAAATGAGCTACACTATCCAATAAGAATATCACACTTAATATCAAAACAGAAAACCAATTAAAAATCATAATTTAACTAATGGAGACATTTGCTTTCTTAAATAAATTCATTTAATATAAAAACATAAGTTTCATACTTACCCTTATGAGTTTCCAAAACTGACCTATGAAAACAATAATCTGAATCGTATTTTGATTACATATTCAAATGAGCAATAACAATAAACTTACCAATGTACCAGTACATCAAGGAGTCTATAAGAATATCTCCCTATGCGTGAACCCAATATCTAATTTCTCGATTGACTGATCGTCCCCATATCCCTTCTGGTAATGGGCGCGAACCATACCACTACCTCAATACCCCATCCAGTATGAGGGTGACCTATACCTCCCAACCCCTTCCGGTATGGCACTTTTCATGCCATTTTGACTGAGATAATGTCCGCGGTAGGATTTTTCCTATGTACTGAGTCCGTACACCCTTTTCCAGGATACCCGATAAGCCTTTCATCCATATATGCACATCATCAGCCAATCACACATTACATACCAACATATCATTTTTACCAATCAATAATAAGTCATGCAAGTAGAAAACATGTAAATTAAGAAAAACACAATTAGAACATTTATTGTAATCAATAGAAAAATAAGAGAAATAGTTAAGTAATCAATACCGAGAGGGCAATAAATCCATGATACAAGTGCACGTGGAAAACTAACAAACATACCCTACCAATAGAGAAATAGTATCGACAAAATAGAAAAGTTTATATTGATCAGTTACCGGCTACACTAGTGACCTGAAATTAATTTTAGGATTTTTTTTAATTTTCACAAAACACAATGTTATTGATTATTAAGCTTTAATTTATCAAAATGAGGAGAAGGGTTAGGGATTCTTACCCCAGATCGATATTTGAAATATCGTACTTTTCACTGCACCTCTCAGCAGTTATCAAGTTTCTTGGATTTTTCTTTAGAAAATAAAAAATATGCATTGTGTACCCAAAAAGGCTGAAATAAGTGTTTTTGAACTTTTTTGGCCAATTTAGGATTTTGGCACGGCAATGTCGCCGTGCTTTAGCATCGGTTCCACTGCACACGGCGGCGATTCCTCGTAGTTTGGCCATTTTATGCCAATTTAGGCCAGTTTTGCATGGAAAGTTGTGAAAGATAAAGTTAGGAGGCCTCTGTCGGCCGAAAAAAGGGAAAATCGAGACCCTATCGGCGAAAGGGTCTCTGGGTGCAGTGGCTTCACTGTTCCTCCTTTGCGGTCGGGGAGTTTCTTCAGCTAATCTGCACCAGAAAGAAACAAGGACCACAATGGTTAAAGAACTGAAGGGAATAGAAAACAGAAAGGTTGTCATCATAGAGGATTTCGGGTTGCAGCTGCAACGGCTCAACCGAGCTCTGCTCGCATTTTTAACTCACCTACTGCCCTTTTTGCTCTGATATGGGTATAAGAAGGTTCAAAATTCAATTTCGAGTGGAAGGAAATTTTTTTACCTTTTTCAGTGTTAGTGGTGACTCTAATACAGCGACGACAGTGTCCTCCGACGACTGATCTTTCCTCCAACCGTTCTCATTCTTTTGTCCGGTCAAGGTTGTTGGCTAGGGTTTTGGGGCCGACTAAAGAGAGGTTTAAATACCTCTTTTCCCATGATTCTGGCCGTTCATTCGTGTGGACGTAGAGCAAGGAGGACCGTCCGATTCGATTCCTATTTAGGCCGATAGGTGTGTAAATCTAGGTCATCCATCACAATCAAATCCAGTCGTCCGATCATGTTTGAAGAAGAAAAGGATATGAGTCGTTCGTGGGCGCAAGATGCGATCTGGGCCTTTGGATCGCCCAGACACACGGATCGCCTGCGTGGGATTGATGTCATCGTGTTCGCCACGTGTTGCGTTCTTATTCACCGTGCTACTAATGTGGTCGTCTCACGTAGCTATATTTTTAAAAATTATGTTTTTACCTCAATTTTTTAAATTTTTTTTCAAATAAGTCTTCTTTATTTTTGATTTGGCCCTAATTTTTGAAAATATTTTCAAACGCATCCAAAATCTAATTTTTAATAAAATTTCTTAAAAATTATAATTAAATTATTTTTAATATATTTTTCCATTAATATTAAACTATCTCGGGACAAATTTCCGAGCTCGGGTGTTACAACTCTCCTCCACTTAAGAAAAAATTTAGTCCCTCAAATTTTTTGCCATCTCACAGGTCAAACAGTTGGGGGGTATTAAGCTCTTAAGTTCGATTTTAGCTCCCAAGTGGCCTCGTCCTTCGCGTGATTCTGCCATAAGACCTTGACGAAGAAAATTTCTCTGTTGTGAAGCACTCTACTCTTCTAGTTCAAAATACCTATCGGTACCTCCTCATAGGATAGATTCTCTTGGAGTGAAAGTAACTCATAAGACAAGATATGTGAGAGATCTGGGTTGGATTTGTATAACATGGACACGTAAAATACATTATGGACTATGGATAGCTTTAGAGGTAGTGCTAATCTGTAGGCGGACGTACCAACTCAGTCCAAGAACTTAAATGGTCCAATGAACCAAGGATTTAACATTTTCCTCCTTCCAAACCTGCTGATACTCTTAAAGGGGGTGACCTTAAGAAATAGTCGATTGCCTTTCTCAAATTCTAATTCTCTCTTTCGGGTATCTGCATAACTCTTCTACGTACTCTGAGTTGTTTGGAGGTTTTTTCTTATTTTAGCTATCTTAACTGTAGTCTCCTCTACAAGATCTGGGTTAAATAATTTTCTATCAGCCACCTCTTCCCAATAGATTAGCGATCTACGTAGTCGATCATACAATACCTCATGTGGGGCCATGCCGATACTCATTTAATAACTGTTATTGTAGGCAAACTCTATCAGAGGTGGGTGATCATCCTAATGTCCTCCGAATTCTAGAACACAAGCTCTAAATATATCCTCCAGTGTACGATTCATTCTGATCGTCCATCAGTTTGAGAATGGAATGTTATACTGAAGGACAGTTTCATCCCATTGTTTGGTGAAAATTTAACCATAACCGAGAGGTAAACTTAGGGTCTCTGTTGGATATCACTATTATCGAAACTCTATGTAGTCTGACTATTTTTCGGATATAGATTCTTGCTAGCTTGTCTAAGGAGTCAGTCATTCTAATGGCCAAGAAATAAAAGGACTTGGTGAGTCAGTCAACAATTATTCAGATGACTATCATGCCCCAAGCGCACCTTAGGCAACCCTGTTACAAAATCCATAGTGATATGTTTCATTTCCACTCCGGAATTGCTAATGGCTGAAGTAACATGTTTGGGCGTTGATGCTCTATTTTAACCTGCTGACATACAAGGCATTTGGAGATAAAATCAACAATTTTTCTCTTTATCCTGCTCCACCAGAATTAAGATCGTATGTTTTGATACATATTAATATTTCCGGAATGCATGGTGAACTTTGAACTGTGGGTCTCTACCATAATATCCTTTTTCAGTTCACTATAATCTGGGACACACACTCTATCCTAGAACTTGAGTAGCCCATCGACAGAGACTCAAAATTCTAGATTTACCCCCTGTTCTATATCATTCTTGAGAGCTACTAGGGTGGAATCAATCAATTCGGCTTTCTTTATTCTCTAAATCAGTTTAGATTGAACAGTTAGATGAGCTAGACATGTAACCCTCTTTAAATCTTGAAGCCGTATCTGTTGCACAAGCCCTATTACCCTGCATTTAGAAACCATTAAGTGAGCCAACATACTTGCACTTTTTCTGCTGAACGTGCTAGCTACCACATTGTCCTTACCTGGATGATACAAGATCTTACAATCGTAATCCTTGAAGATCTCTAACCAACTCATTTGATGTATGTTAAGATCCTTATAGGTAAATATATGTTTCAAGCTCTTATGGTCTGTATGAATCTTAAAAGTCTCCTCATACAAATAGTGGCATTAGGTCTTCAAGGCATTGATAATAGCGACAAGTTCTAAGTTGTGGGTAGGGTAATTCTTTTCATGACTTTTCAACTACCTGGACCCATAAGCTATGACATTTTCATGCTGCATCAGAACACAGTCCAACCCTAGGTAGAAAACATCAATATACACTGTGCATCCACCTGTCCCACTTGGTATAGCCAAAACAGGCATGGTAGTCAACCGCTTCTTGAGTTCTGTAAAGCTCATTCCACAATTCTCATTCAACTCAAACTCGACATTCTTTTTTGTAAGTCGAGTCAAGTGAGCAGTTAGGCTAGAAAATCTTTCCACAAACCTGCAATAATAACTTGTCATTCCTAAAAAGTTACGAATCTCTTTAATTAAAGTCAATTTCTCCTAATACAGTACTGCTTCAACCTTCTTAGGATTCACTGACATTCCATTCTTTGATATTATGTGACCTAGAAAGGTAGTCTACAAGAGTCAAAACCTACACTTGCTCAATTTTGCATACAATTTATTTTTCCTAAGAACCTATAAAATCTGAGTTAGGTGCTGAGTCTGTTCCTCTCTGCTCTTTAAATAGATTCAAATATTATTAATAAACATTCTGATGAACGGATATATGAATTGCTTGAAAGCCCTATTCATCAAGTCAACAAAAATAGTTGGCACATTGGTTAACCCAAATGACATGACCAGGAATTCCTAGTATCCGTATCGGGTTCTGAAGGTTATCTTAGAAATGTCCTCTACCCTAATTTTTATTTGATGGTAACTTGAAAATAAGTTAATCTTAGAGAAAACCTGAGTACTCTATAATTAGTTTAAAAAATCATCGATTCTGAGGAAGGGGTACTTGTTCTTAATTGTGACTTTATTCAATTCTCTGTAGTCAATACACAATCTCAAAGACTCATTCCCTTTTCTTGCAAACGTGACTCTAGCACCCCAATGAGATATACTGTGTCGGATGAACCCATTATCTTGTAATTCTTTTATTTATTTTCTCAGTTCTTCCATCTCTACACGATTCATACGGTAAGGGGTAACTGGAATGGGTTGGGTATCAGATTGAAGATCTATGGTAAACTTAACTTTCCTATCCACCACCAGTCTAGGTAGTTCATCAGGAAATACATCTGGGAGTTCTCAGACCACAAAGATCTATTGAATACAAATTTCTTTCTTAGACTTGTTTAATGTAGAAAAGAACAACTGAGTTAAAACATCATATAAATAATACAGCTACTGTGAGGGAATAATATTTAAAACTTTTATTAATTTGTGAATGACTCTTCATTAGGAAGATTGAATATAAACTTCTTATGAAAGTAATCTACGGTGGCGTGATACATTGCCAACCAATTTATCCCAAGAATTACATCAAAATCCCACGTGTCCATTGTTATCAAGTCTATACTCAATTTTTTACATGTTATTTCTACGATACAAACTTTATATATAACCTCCCCTAGTAGTGTTTCATTTCTAGGGGTAGACATAAACAATACAGAATCAAGATTTTCAGGTAACACATTCAAATTTTTTACAAAAGCATGTGAGATAAAAGAATGTAAAGCACCAATATTAATCAAAACATGTGCAAGGTGATTACTGATAATATACATATCTTGTATCACGTCTGAATTGACTTTAGCATCCTGCTAGGTGAGGATGTAAGCTCTGCTCTAGATGGGAGGTCTAGCCTGATTCTGATTTTGCAGACACTCACTCGCGTAGTGTTGGGCACTTTCATATATGTGGCAGGTAATGTTAAGGCGATAGCAGGGTCAGTCACTATGATCTTTGGTACAATATTGGCAAGTCCTACCGTGTCCTATTACCAGAGCCTAAGAAGGAGCTTGAGTCACAAACTTAGATCTTTTGTTCTACTGAATCGGTGCTATAGGTGCTGGCCTATGGTGTGGAACTAGGGGTCTGGAATTACCCACTATTGGAGTGAAGATATGAAAGTTCCTTTTTATTAGCTGTGCCTTAGCCAAAATTACTGAGTAGGTACTGAGCTTGAATACATACAATTGTTGCCTGATCTTAGGACGGAGGCCTCACTCAAACTTCCTTACCTTTCTACCTTCATCCATCATACTCTCAAGAGAATACATGTCCAACTCTAGAAACTTTCTGGCATACTCAGACACTGTCATCTCACATTGAACTAGGTGTGAAAATTCTATTTCTTTCAAATGTTGAAGATGTTCTGGGAGGTACTCTGTATTGAGGCTATTAGAAACTGTTCCCAAGTGATTGGAATGGGTAGAGTGGCCTGCTTCAACTGCCATTAGTGACATGCCTCACCTACGAGTATGTAGATAACAAGTACAACATTATGTTTGAAAATCACCCTAAGAGTTACGAAGACCTTCTCTGTCTCTGTTAGTCAGTACTTGGCCTCTTCGAAAGAGAATGTCCCTGTAAACGTAGATGAGTTTAGTCTCTTATACCTTTTAATATAGTGTAGATCCATCATGGGTAGAATTGGGTCTCATTGAAAAGGGATTGGATTATGCTGGGGGAGGGGCCGGTGGCCTTGTGGCGGCATCTAATTGTATGGTGGAGGCACTGGATTATAATGTGATGGAGCCAAATGATATGATGGAGGAGTAGGGCTGTATTGAGGTGGCACTAGATCTTATCATTGCAGAGATGTTTATACTGCTGTAGTGGTGGAGGGTCAGGTAGCTCCCTCATCTCTTTCTGGGCCTTTTGGGCAGAGATAAGTCTCTCCAGCATCTCGAAGAGTCGATTGACATCCTCTCGAAGTGACCCATCCCGGTTTGCTCGGTTTAATGGGGGCTTTCCTCTCCTCATATCCTTGTACCTATATTTCACAAGAAATAGTTGAGAGTTGGGTTATATTTGAGTGATTCGAATCTTTATGTAAGGAATGATTCCGAATAACGCGACTCTGATACCAACTGTAAAGGTATAAAATTAAAGAAAATAAAAATATCAGATTATATCAACTATAGGCGGAGGTAATTTAGAATTTAGGAATTACATTCTTTATACGGTGAATCAGGATACCCAATAGGAATACAAAAATGTCCCTTTATAGAAGTTTAAATTAATTAAAATAAAACTAAATAAAAATCCTATAGGGTTAACCTCCGTTGGGCAACTTTGATGGGGTTCAGGAAGTAACCTTTATTTGTAACCCTTTTGTTGTTCAGGATATGGATTTTGGTCTTCCTTATCTGAAATGATTAAATAGAGGAATGAACTACACTAGCTAATAAAAATATCACACTTAACACTGAAATAGAAAACTAAAGATTGGTAAAAATAATAAAAAAACCAATAGAGCAATTTGCTTTCTTAAATAAATTTATTTAATATAAAAATGTGAGTTTCATACTTACCCTTATGAGTTTTCATAACCGACTTATGAAGATAATAACCCGAATCGTATTTTGATTACATATTCAAATGAGTAATAACAATAAACTTTTCTACTTACCAGTACATTTGGGAGTCCATAGGAATATCCCCCTACGCATAAACCCAATATCCAATTTCTCGATTGACCGATTGTCCTCACACCCCGTACAGTAATAGGCGTCAAACATACCACTACCTCTATATCCCGTCTGGTATGAAGGTGAACTATACATCTCAACTCCTTTTGGTATGGGACTTCTCAAGCTTGTTTGACTGAGATAATGTCTATTCTAGGGTTTTTTCTATATACCAAGTCCGTCCATCCTTCCCCAGGGTACCCGATAAGCCTTTCATCTATAGATCCACATCATCAACCAATCACACATCACATACAAATATCTCATTTTTACCAATCAATAGTAAGTCATGCAAATATACATCACGTAAATTAAGAAAAACACAATTAAAACATTTATTTCAATCAATAGGCAAATAAGAGAAACAATTAGGTAATCAATACCGAGAGGGCAATAAATCCATAATACAAGTGCACGTGACAAACCAACAAACATGCCTTACCAATAGAGAACCAATATCGACAAATAAGTAATTTTATACTAACTAGTAACTGGTTCCACTAGTGACCTGAAATTAATTTTAGAGTTTTTTTTTTATTTTTACAAAACACAATGTTATTAATTATTAAGCTTCAATTAACCATAACGGGGAGAAGAGTGAAGGATTTTTACCCCGAATTGGTATCCGAAATACTGTAGTTTTTACTGTGCCTCATGGCAGTTCTCGGATTTCCTGAATTTTTTTTAAAAAAATAAAAAATATGCATCACGTATTCAAAGATATCCAAAAAAGCCAAAATAAGTGTTTTTGAACTTTTTCAACCAATTTAAGGTTTTGACACGGTAGCACCGCCGTACTTCGGCATCGGCTCCGCTGCCCATGGCGGTGGTTCCTCTCGGCCTGGCCATTTTTGGCCGGTTTAGGCTGGTTTTGTATGGAAACCTATGAAAAACAAAGTTAGGGGAAAAATAGAAAAATCAAGACCCTACTAGCGGAAGGATCTCCGGGTGCGGCGACTTTACTGTTCCTCCTTTGCAGTCTGGGTGTTTCTTCGGCTAACTTGCACCAGAAAGAAATGAGGATCACAATGGTCAGAGAATCAAGGGGAACGGGAAATGAGAAGGGGGTCATCAGAGAGGTTTTTGAGTTGCGGCCGCGACAGCTCGGCCGAGCTTTGCTCGTCTTTTTTAGCTCACTCGCTGCCCTTTTTGCTCCGATATGAGTGTGAGGTGGTTCAGAATTCAATTTTGAGAGGAAGGAAATTTTTTTATCTTTTTCAGCATTGGCGGTGGCTCCGGTGCGGTGGCGGTGGTGTCCCTCCAATGGCTGATCTTCCCTCCAGCCGCACTCATTCTTCTTCTCCGGTCAGGGTTGTTGGCTAGGGTTTTGGGGCTGACTAAAGAGAGGTTTAAATATTTTTCTTCCCCTAATCTTGGCCGTTCATTTGCGTAGATGTGGAGCGAGGAGGACCATCCGATTTTATGCCTGTTTAGGCTGATACGTGTGTAAATCTGAGTCGTCTATCGCAATCAAATCCAGCTATCTGATTGTATCTGAAGAAGGAACAGATCTGGACCGTTCGTGCGCGTGAGATGCGATATAAGCCATTGGATCGTCCAGACATGTGGATCGCATGCGTGGCTCCCGCGTGGAACCGGTGTTAGCGTGTCTGCCACGCGGCGCATTCTAATTCTTCGTGCTGTTGACGTGACCATCCCACGTAAACTAAATTATTTTTAATATATTTTTCATTAATATTAAACTATCCCAAGCCAAATTTTCGGGCTCGGGTGTTACAGTATTTATATTATTATAATTATGATAATGTTCTTAAAGCTACTAATTCATATTTTTAATCATCTATGTTATAATAATACTAATATTTTTGACGGAACTCGATTAACTGGACTTACCTAAAACTAATTTGATATAATCTTTTCATTAAATATGGGTCTGAATTGGATTGAATTTGTATTAAAAGAAAAAAAGAGATTTGTTGGGGGCGATTAAAACGAGTTCAGAGTTGATATTCTAAAATTTGTTCAAACCTAACATGTTATGTATATATATTAATTTTTTATTACTCTAAATATATTTATATTTATACAAATAAATAAGATATGTTATATCAATAAATATAATTATATTTTAATTTTTATTAATGTAAATATAATATATTATATTAATAAAATAAAATAATCAGATTGAGTTCGAATTAGATAACTCATAAATTCAATGTAGTTCAGAAAAACCTAAAAAGATTCAATTTGAATTGGATAATTTGTAAATTCAACATGGTCCAGAAAAACTAAAAAGTTTAAACCTACCCCAAATTTGAAGTGTATTCGGATTTATTTTTGTAACGACCGGTCGAATTCAGGTTCAATAAATCCGTTCTGTTACCATCTCTGTTTGCAAGTACAGCTGATTGGTAATTGATCCAAAAATATCTCATGTAGTTTCGAGCTTGCCTCATTAACTGTGTTGGAAGTCAGAGGATTCCACCACCATGTTAAGCTCCAAAGGAATCTTCTAATGAAATCCCTAAACTACCCCTCCAACATTCTGTTGAATAACTATTTAAGACCCGAATTATCCAGGTGTCGAAATGCTATTGGTTTGTCATTTGAAATAATGACCACCTCAACAGAGAAGGTATAAACTCCCAAAACCCTAACCCTTTTGTTCCTTCACGCACTCCACTCCTCACCGTATACAAAAGAGAGGGTAAGTGCTAGGGTTTTAGCTAATCCTCAAAAGTGAGAGAGATTTTGAGGGTTGGGGTTAGAAGTTTTTGGTGCGTACAACGGAGAGAGCGAAAATGGTGGCAGATAAGAGCAAGAAGGTGAAGATAGTGGAGAAAACGGAGGAAGAAAACGCAGAGCCTATCGATGGAGACCTCGTTCTTTCTATCGAGAAGCTTCAAGAGATCCAAGATGAGCTTGAAAAGGTGAACTAGTAGTTGTACGTTTATGTGTTCATCTTTTTTGGGGCTTTCAATTTTTGTGTTTTTTCCCCTTCTGTCTTCTTCTCTGTTTGCCTAATGAAAAAATTCATGGACATTAAGTTAGTAATTCTGGTATCGATTTATGCCTCGTGTTGTTGAGTTTTGTTATTCTAAATGAAACTGTCTCTCGTTTTTGCACAATAGTTGTGCAGGGATTGGTTTGAGTTGAAGAATTGTTGCATTGGATAGATTATAATTCAATTGGTTGGACAATGTCTTGTCTTCTGTTAGTAACCAAAATGGGCAACCTAGAGAGTAATAGACTGTGTGAAAATTTCCGGATCAATGTTTATGTTTCTGTGGCGGAGAAATTGTAGAATAACTGTTTTAAATGCGTGATAATTGCCTTAGCAGATGTGTTTTCTCTTACTATGTTGTTAAATAACTTTTCTTGTGAATATTTAAAGACCGATCCCCTTCTTTTCTCATTGCTGCATGTGTTCCACTATCATTTGAGGTAGATTTATTGCAAAATCTGTTTCTCTTTTCGTGCAGACTAAATTAGGGTTCATTAGGTTTAATTCTTTTGCTTAATCACAGTTTTGGAATGATTAAGCATTCATTGTGGTGATGGCTTATTTCAGTACCAGTTAGCTATTTGTAGTGTTGTGCATCTGGGTGAACCAAGTATGATTCTTTTGGAAATCATTTTCCTAATTCTCAATTTGGCCATGATTAGTTACGCTTAGGATTTGGTTTTGGCTATTTTCTGTTAAAATTTAGAGATGAGTTATGCAACCAAAATTTCTTGTTTTACCTTATCACGCTGATATATAGCCACACATCCACTTCTACCTGTAACAATATTGCTCTTCATATTTTAATGACTAATGTACTTATCAGCTTGCCAGTGAAATTCCAACTTTTTTAACTGTTTGCTCTTTTGCTTCTGTTGCATTTATGTCTTGTAGATCAATGAAGAGGCTAGTGACAAAGTCTTGGAAGTGGAACAGAAATACAATGAAATACGCAAGCCTGTCTATGATAAGCGGAACGATATCATCAAATCAATTCCAGACTTTTGGTTAACTGCTGTAAGTTTCTGTGATTAACTGGTTTTTTGAAATTTATCAGCTGTTGAATTGACATGTGACCTGCTTCTTGTTCTCTGCAGTTTTTGAGTCATCCTGCTCTTGGTGAACTTCTGACAGAGGAGGATCAAAAGGTTTGGACTTGTTTCAGTATGATCCAAAAGATTAGTTATTTCATCTATATATTATTTAAAATATTTGATTTGCTTGCAACAATGAGCTGCAGTAAATTATTTTGTTCTTTCTCACCATAAACTGAAATATTATCTGGTAGTTATATTCTTCTGGTTAGATATTGCCATATTAGTAAAACTGCTTGACTACTTTTAATGTCATAGATATTCAAGCATCTAAACTCTATGGAAGTGGAGGACTTTAAAGATGTGAAATCAGGATATTCTATAACATTTGTGAGTTAACTTGCTCCTCTGCTTGCTTAATATTGTCAACAGTTCTCTCATCTACCTTCTTCTAATTGCATTTAAAGCTTGAAGATACGCGTCTGATCATCCACTTATTGTTTTTTTTCATTTTGCATATATTCTAACTTTTCAGAACTTCAACCCCAATCCTTACTTTGAAGATACAAAGCTTACGAAAACATTCACCTTCCTTGATGAAGGGACAACGAAAATTACTGCTACATCAATCAAGTGGAAAGAGGGCATGGTAAGAACTCAATTTCTTTTGTCAGGCTATCTTTCAGCAAGCCTGATTTAGTTTTGTGTTTTTTCTTTCTTCTAAAAAATGTATATAAAAAAACAAAATGTAAAAGCTGAATTTGTTTTCAATTAAAACCTGTTCAGTTGCTTTACATCTTAACTATTTTCTTTTTACATCTTTCATTATAATCAATCATACATTTAATTATAATTAAAGAATGGCAAAGTCAGAATGGTATTTCCAGAAAAGATACTTTCCTTAAAACAGTTCCTAAAATCTTATTTTCTGAAAGCATTCACAAAAAACATGTCTTCTTAGCAGATAACTGTTTCTCTCCTTTTTTTAAGGATAAATATACAGCTTTTAAAAGCCATCATTAGCGAGCATTCTCTTTTTCTTTCTTATATTCATGAAATTTTCTCAACTGCATAGGGCTTGCCAAACGGTGTTAATCATGAGAAGAAGGGGAACAAACGACCATTGACTGAAGAGAGGTTGGTTTCTTCTACATTTAGGTGCAGAAAGTGAAACTAGTCGATTTTGTTACTTCAGTGGTCTTTCTATCCTCTATGAAGGCAAACCTTAGGGCTTTCCAGAAGAACTCAAAATTAGCCCCCCAAAATATTAATTAATAGGTCTTCTGACATTGTTTTCATTTGCTGTGTTGTGTTCAGCTAGGGACTAAAACTTCTAATTGATGGTTCATTAGGCTCATTCCTGTGACTATTGCTAAGCTTAATTATGGGTTTTGTTTACATTTTTAGAGTAACAAAAATGTGCTGGGCCATGTAAGAGAACAACTATCAGATGAAAGGAATTCAATATGTGCAAAATGTTTTTTAGATGTGTTTTAGTTTTAATTTTTATAGCCCATCGTCCTTGACCTTTTTTTTGAGAGAATTCTGTCCAATTGACCCTAATGTTCATATTATGGTAATGGCATCAGTACTTGTGTGCATTTAGCGTCCTCTGAATTAGTGTTAGTTTGGTGTTGCTTGCTTTTTCTTAAAGTTGTTTTCAGAGTATGTGCTGTAACTTACAATTTATAATGCTTACTAGATTAGCAGAATCGTTTTTCAGTCTTATTTGTTATCATCATTGCTATATTGTTGCATGCACTGGTTTCGATTTCAACTTGTACACCTAATGTGCCCCACACGTGCTTCAATGGTTTAAATTTTTATGGCCCGTGCTCTTCCTTTACCATTTTTTAAGATGGTTATGTCTGTAGAACTTAATGGTCATATTATGGTCATGGCTTCTATATACACGTGTAACTAATATTATTAAGATGTGCTCTTAGGGTGTTAATTTTTTTGGTGCACACTCTGTTTTAAAGTTGTCCTTTTCACATTGAGTGACTTGCAATCTATAGATACGTACTGCAATTAGCGGAACAGTTTTCCCATCTTATTTGTTCTATTCTTTGTTATATATTGCATGCATTGGTTACAATTCAGAAGAAGAAAATGATATATTTCATTTGAGAAAGTATATGTGCAGAACTTTATGATATTGATGGATATATGTAAGATCATTCAAACATTAAATATAATCTGGACCAACTATAAAGTTTTGACATATGTTTGATTTTGGGCCTTGAAACTGACTTAATTTTATGGTTATCAATTCAGTTTCTTTAGCTGGTTTAGTGATACTCAACAAAAAGATATTGATGATGACATACATGATGAGGTAAGTTTTTTCCACTATGTGCTGATTTATTTAGAGTTACATGTTGCGTGGTGCAGGGGTTTTCTTTTTCTTGCTGATTGTTTTCTTTTTCTTGCTGATTACAAGTTTTATTGCCTGATTGCAGGTTGCAGAGATCATCAAGGAAGATTTATGGCCCAACCCTCTCACTTATTTCAACAATGTAATATTTTGTTCCTTTTCTCTCATAATGCTTTAGGCACAACTGCAGCCCTTCCTTGTCCCTTGAGTCCCCCCCCCCCCCCCCTCCTCCTCTTCCTCCTCTCTCTTCCAGTAGTAATTGATGGTTTGTTCGTTGTAGGATGCTGATGAAGAGGATTTTGAAGGGGATGAAGCTGAGGAAGAGGTACAAAATTCTAATGTGCTTTTAGAAAGCTGTTTCACATGTCTCTTTTTTGCATTAATCATATAAAATGCCTCTTTAAAAGTATAATGTTTTCTGTAGGCCTATCTGTGGTTCTCATGGTCTGACTTTGAGGCTTTCTTTATTCTTGACTTTATTAAAGACTTATATATATGCGGATATATATATTTATATATATTTCATTTTTTATATAGTCAAAAATTTGTTATCTTCTGGCAAGATAGACTGGCATCTGTGATGAGAGTATACTTGATATGATGATAACTGTGTTCCAGTTTATACTCTCTCAATTTCTTTCATTAGATGAGTAATAGATAAATTAGCTTGAGTTCAGCCAATTTTGCAGTGTGACTGAAGTTTACAATTGTTTGAATTTCGGCCATTATTACAACTTGAATACATTCTGCTGAAATTTTGGTGTTGTTGTTAATTAATAAGAGTATATATTATGCCCTCAGATTGTTTTGCACTAGTATCTGTTCTTTTCTTCTTTGATACTGCACTGTCAAAAGTAATTTTTATTGTTGAATGTTATGTCCTGAGAAAATAGTAGTTGCATCTAAATGACAACTTGTGCATGAATATGAATTTGGGATGTTCATTGCGGGAGCCCATTGATAGCCTTGGAAATTTTGTGAGTTCAGCAAGCTGGGTTGCTTTGCAACGAGATTGTTACTGTGCTGAAAACAGTTGTCTGAATAATTTGAACCACTGACAGGGGAAGGAAGATGATTCTGAAGATGACGATCAGGAAGATGACGATGAAGATGATGAAGAAGATGGAGAGGATGAATGAAACTAAACTGTCATCATCCAGTTATTAGCGATGGTGCTTTGATAACAGATGTGTAAAGTCGTCTCTAGAGGTTGCTTACGGTTATAGAGGAGGTCGACCATGTTTGACTCTTACCCTTGGTAGCTATAAAGGCTGCTAGCCACCGCTATCTTGGTCGGGCCAGTAGTTCTGACTATTTTATTTAATCCGAAAGGTTTTCTTTTTGTTTTCTTTTACCTTTCTTTTTTCCTTTTCTCTTTCAGTGTTCTATTATGGTGCTATATTTATGGGTTTCTTCCTCCTTAACATGAATGTTCCTAGATGATAAAATGTTATATTGGCTTCTTATTCTACATGAGAGCTTATTAAACCGCGATGTATTGTCAATGGTGCCCTAGAGTTTGTTGGGTATGGCAGGGTTCAACTTATCAGGCCATTTAGGTTCTCCTCTGGGGGATCCTGTTAATTATGAAATGTAGTTTTAGTGTTGACAGTCTAATGAACCTGGTATGTGGACCTTATCGCATTACCAAGAGCACTATGAGAGTTGAATTGATTCCTGTAAATCTTAAGATGTTATATTTACACAATTATGACATTACTTAACTCGGAGCTAGTCTCCATTTTCTGTTGATCTCCAAATCTTACATACTAGAAACACTCTCCAGATTTGATGACTAATTTTTATTTTTCTCCCATCCGTGTTTTCTCTTTCAACGCTTTGATAGACTTTTCCACATCGTTTGTTGTCTTCTTCTGAGTGAGAGAAAAGAGACATGAAGAAAAGGAGAAGAGAGAATGAATGTGTTTGGTGGGTGAGAAAATGAGAGAAAGATGGAGATATAAAGTAAAAAGGAATAAGATTGTGATTACATTTTTTCTTCTTTTCTGAAAATTTTTCTGATTTTGATATGAATAATCTAATAATAAAAATATAAAAGAAGTTTATGGATTGAACTGAATACAGATCTGATATCAGAATTTATTTAAATAATTTGCACAGTGTAGAAATATTTAAAAAAAAAAAAAGAAATAAATTTTAATTTTAACACATTTAAAGGTCAAAAGAAACGAAAAAAAAAAAAACTGATTTAAATAATTATTAATATTAATAACCAAAAAGTTTGTGCAGAATTTGGGGAGTGAGGGACAGAGTATCAAGTGATTCATTCAGTGCAGTGGTCAACTAAGTAGTAAGCCTCGTTGGAAAAAAGTTTCTTTAAGTTGGGACTTTTTAGGCATTCTATTTTTTCTTTTCAATTTTTATTTTTATTTTTAAAAAACTAATTTCTTGGTATCTTGTTTTTTTTTTTTTTGATGTATTTTTATAAAAAAAAAAAAAAAAAAACTTAATTAAGGAATGGTTAATATCTAATTTATTAAAAATTTAAATTATTTAATCTGGTAAATAAATTGGCTAATTGCATGAAAAATATTTTAACATTAAAATATATGAATACGAGAATAAAATTACAGACATGATAAATATTTAAATAAAAATAATATTAAAATTTTAATATGTCTAAATTACAGGAAAAAAAATTCATATCTGAATTAAATTAGGTTTTTTATGTGATTCATTTCGTAATAAATTAAAATGATTGCAGGTTTATCATTATTAAATATAAGTACATTTTATCCAATTAGATATTGAATATATAAAATTATGAATGCCATCAAGAGAGAAAGAAAGAGGACTAGCAATCATACACGGTCACCTAACAGCATCCCCTTGGCCTGCTCCTTGTAATTTGATTGCTTCACCCTCTGTTAATTATATATATATATACACACACACACACACATTGTATGTATAGTGCATTACAAGACAAAACACAATTGTGAAAAGGGTACCCCTCCATTGCCGGCAATCGATGTTTAGTCAAATCTCATACTTCCCATTAACAAGGATTAGTTGGTAAAAAACAAAGATATTTTTTATCTTCTTTACAGCACTCAAACAGTAAAATTATGAATCCACACCATGCAATATTTACACTTCAATTATACTTTTACAGGAAAAAACTTAATCCCAATATGGAAAAATTTAGTCTGTAAATACCCTCTAAAATTACAATCTTCCCACACTTATTTCGGATAAAAATTTATATATTTTATTAATAATGCGACATGAATATAAAATATAAAACAATATCTCAATACAAACATATCTAACTTAAATTTACAATTTTTTATAAAATAAAAAAATTAAAAATTATTGAGTGAAAATTGATATAAGTTTTAAATTGACAGCTGGTGGAGAGTTGAATTAGGTCCATGGCTCCAGCTATTCACAGTCAATTTATATTTCCATATACTAATATGGTGAGGCTGGGTAGAGGGTAAGGTGTCTACTTCAATAGGAAAAATACATAAGTAGCAAAGGCATGTGGTCTCATAAAAGGCAACATATAGATACACGTATGCATATATGGGTATGTACATATATATATAATCAAATTGGTCCTACGGCTGATGTCTTGTAGGACAGTAAAAAAAAAGAGAGGAAAGAAAGAAAGAAAGAAAACAGAAACTATTAGATCCATTCATCCTGCTGGCATTATCTATTTATGTGTTTTCAATTGATTTCATTAAATTTTTGTTTATATATATTTATTTGACTTTGTAAAAAATAAAAATAAAAAAATCTGTCAATATTTCTAATTTAACATTCTTGTTTCGAAATATTTCATCCACAAAGTTCGGAATAGATTGATGTTGTTCCTCTACGCCTAAAATGTTAGAATATGAAACAACGATTTTGTATATTTGAGTTGGAGATTTGAAAGAGGATATCTATAAAAAAAATTAAGAATAAAATCATGATGTCTTTTAATATATTTTACTTGTTATCATTTAGTAAGGTTCTTTCATCATATTGCCCAATATGAAGTGAGTTATGGATTGATATGTCAAACCTAATATTATTTATATATATATATATATATAAATTAAGTATCATTAATCATAATCATATAGAACATACACTCCCTCATAAGAGTGATGAATCTCTTTGTTGGCATCCTCTCATTTTTCTTAGCTTTAAACCATACATAATGATTACATCTTTATAGTATATATATATCTATGTATGCTAGTAGCATTAACCACACTAGTGAAGTTTGGATTCTTATTACCTTTGATAGTAAATTAAACACTTGAGTTTATGTTACTCACTCGTTTTATTTTATTTTGTTCTACACGACTCTCCTTTCGATAGTCTCTTTCTATAAACACAATTAAATTTAATTTTTTCTAACTATTTTATAAAGCATATTAAAAAATAAAAATGATCTCTCTTATGAATAAACTTCTCTATTTGTGAATCGGATTATAGTAGTTATTAATTTCGTAATCTATATTTAGAGATACTTCTAACAAATGTGTATAAGTCAAAGCAACCACGTTTAGTACGTGAATATAAATAATTGTATATTTAAATAGAGATATAAATATTATTTAGATAAAAATATTTTAATTCTATATTATAATTTTATCTATATGCTTGTATATGAGGGGCCAATATTCATTCATATGTGTGTGTGTGTGTGTGTATATATATAGATATTATAGCTAACTATTTTTTTTTTCCTCTCTTTTTATTGGTGTAAATTATTTATTTATTGTCTTTTCTTTCAAATTAATAGTTTATATGATTTGAACTAAATGAATAATTATTTTAAATTTTTGAATAAAATTATTCATTTAGTTTTTAGTGTTGAGATTACAGGAAATAACTTAATTTTTTAATTAATAAATTTCCTTCACGAGTACTGTATAATAATTAATAAATTTGAGTAATTTTTTTTTTTTTTTTCAAAAAAATTATATTCCAATCAAATATGATACTAATTATTTTTAGAATAAAAAATTTATATTTGTAGGAAGAAATTAAACTCCAAACTTTTTTATCTTCCAAAAGTTCAAGTTGGATTTCATTTATATATTAGTTGATTAATTAAAACTCTAATCCCCATGATAATTGAAAGTAACCCAACCCAACCCAAAGCTCTCTTTTTTTTTTTTGTTAAGTCAATATAGTAAGATTTCAACAAAAAAAGAGAATTTATTTACAAAACCCATTTAACTCACAAATTAAAATCAACATCACAAAACTTTTAACGACAGAAGAATATATGTACATGTATTAAGGAAAACAAAACAAAGAGAACCCGGTAGTGAAATAAGAATTCCAAAGTGGTTAGGCATACAGATATGTATGGAGGAGGAAAACTGTACAAGTCAAGGGGAGTGAGATGTTGGCAATGATTAAAGAGAAATCTGATACATTATTTTCAAAATGTCCTTTACCTTGACATCATCAGCTGCCATAATATATGAATAAATATTGTTTATACACTTTTAAGCCTGGTGTACTAATTAACAATTAAATCCAGATTAATACTAATTAATTACTTGAATGAGAGAGAGAGAGAGGGTAGAGTGGGTGGGGGGAAAAAGGAAAGAGAGAGGAATCCCAAAGTGAAGTCTCCCAGCAAAGGTGCAGAACAAAGGCAAAAGGAAATGATTACTTGAATGAGGTGGGACCCACAACCTCCCCTTTCTCTAAGTCTCTCAAATTTTTTTTTTTTTTTTTGACTTGGGATTGGGACCCACCCAGGCCACCATTGTCTTTATGGATTGAATGATAAAAAGAGCACCTCACGTGGAGTCTGAACCAAAGGCTCTGTCCATCCACAATACATTTTTTTTTTTTTTTTTTTAATAAATAATATATTTTTTTTATTTAAAAAAAAAAAAAAAAAAGTATAATTAATTATATAATTAACCCACATATTTGATTTAAAAATATTTGCTTTTTAAAGGTCACCCATATAATTCTTCTCTTATCCTTTCCATATCTCTCTCTCTCTCTCTCTCTCTCATTCAACGCATGAATTCTTGTATGTTATACAAACCTACTAAATTAATCAAAATCTAAACATATACATACGTACATACATACACACAAACTTGTAACTACTACTTACTACTACAACTAAAAACACACAATTAGCGTAGACCCACATACATACACATCTTTAATACACTCTCTCCTCTCACAACATCATCCTCTTCAATTATCTTTCTGAAAAGAAAAAAGCCATTAGAGAAACAACATTCTACTTTCATGCTATCATGGAAGGAGCAGGAGGTGATGATCATCATCAACTCCACCACCACCACCACCACCACCATCACCACCGTCCAAACTTCCCTTTCCAATTACTCGAAAAGAAAGATCAAGATGATCAGCCATGTTCTTCTTCCTCTTCTCCTTTCCCTAATTCCCCTCATCCTCCTCTCTCAACTCATCATCATCATCATCATCAACAACAACAACAACAGCAACAGCAACAGCAACAGCAACAGCAACAGCAACAGCAGCAACAACAGCAGCAACAACAGCAAGAACCCACTTCAAATCGATCCGTTTCGGGTCTCCAAATCTCTCCAGAACAGCCCAAGAAAGCCCCACCTAAGAGGACTTCAACCAAAGACCGACACACCAAAGTCGACGGACGTGGCCGCAGGATCCGCATGCCAGCTCTTTGTGCCGCTAGGGTTTTTCAGCTCACTCGTGAACTTGGTCATAAATCTGACGGCGAGACCATTGAGTGGCTTCTACAGCAGGCTGAGCCCGCCGTTATCGCCGCCACTGGAACCGGCACAATCCCCGCCAACTTCACCTCCCTCAACATCTCTCTCCGCAGCTCCGGCTCCACCATGTCCCTTCCTTCTCAAATCCGCTCTTCCCCTTACGCCTCCAACTTCCCCTCTTCCTTACGCGGCAGCAGAGCCCTCTTCCCTGACAACACCGCCGCCACGACGTCGTTTCTGAACTTTCAGTCGTCGGCCAATCTGAATGCCGTGTTGCAAGCCAAGCAGGAGAGTTCCCTAGACCTGTCGGAGACTGAGGAGAGCTTGGTCAAGAAGAGGAGACCGGAGCAGGAGTTGTCCTCGTCGCAGCATCAAATGGGAAGCTACTTGTTCCAGTCGAGCGCCGGGGCGATTCCCGCCAGCCACGCGCAAATCCCGGCGAATTTTTGGATGCTGACTAATTCTAGTAATAGTCAAGTGATGAGCGGGGATCCCATATGGACGTTTCCTCCCGTTAACAACAGTGGGTTGTATAGGGGAACCGTGTCCAGTGGCTTACATTTCATGAACTTCCCAGCAGCTCCCATGGCGTTATTGCCCGGCCAGCAACTGGGTGGAAGCGGGAGCAGTGGAGGTGGTGGTGTGAGCGAAAGCCACTTCAACATGCTCGCCGGCTTGAATCCTTACCGGACAGTCTCAGGTGCCGGCGTTGAGGAATCACAGGCAAGTGGGTCCCGTGGAGCAGGAGATGATCGGCATGATACAACCAGTACTACTCATAACTGATGATGACGATGACGATATTCATCCATTCACTTGTGTAGTTTGATGTGTAACACACGTGAGGTTTGATTGAAATTTGAGTTTTTTTTTTTTTTTCTCTGATTCCAATTTTTTTGGGTGTGATTAATATGGGGTTATTAATTTAGGGTTTGAGAGCTGAGACAAAGAGAAGGATGACACTATATTTTTAACATCGTTTGCCTAAACTTCTCATCTGGGTTCTTCATTTTCTTTTTTTCTTGGGTTTTTTAATTTACTGCTACAATATATCTCATGATCACATCATTGTTTGTGCAAATTTTTTCTTCCCCTAAAAAAATACAAAGCACTACTATTGTGAAATTTGTGCTTATAGATTTGTAATATTGCAGCGCAAATTGACTATTCTACATATATATATATATAGAGAGATATGTATTGATGGCATGGCATTTACAGTACCAGCTTTCTCCCCCTACCTAACTACCAATATTTGAATTTTCTCTTGTGTGTATAGTATTTAGTAGTTGGTGGGTGGTGAAAAAACAAGAGGGAGAAATGTTTCATGTACAGTGAAAGAGATGAAACAGTGACACTGCGGGTTGTTATATATACGCATATATATATATATACACAAATCATATTAGCAGTTGAATTTTTCCTTTTAACAATTTTCTTTTTAAGTTTTGCTGACTGTAATAATCTCTGCCATGAATGAATCTCAAGGTTTTACTGCATCAATGATTAAGATTTTTGAGAGAGATAGGGTTAATAGGAGGGGTGGGCCCCAGACCTTATCAGTTCCAGGTGTTGGCTCAGGTGGTGGGTCCCAGCTGCTGCTCATTTCCCAAACCAATGTACAATGTCACTGACAAACAGGTGGATCATTCCTCTCTCTCTCTCTCTCTCTCGCTCCCTCTCTCTCATATGTGTGTGTGTGTGTGTGTGTATATTTATAAGTGAGCGACTTGTATTGTATGTATAAATATGCATGTATGTATATACAATTTATATTAGACACGTGTGGGCATTTTGCTGGCACCACAGAGATCGTTGGTGGGTTTTTAATGACCCTACTGGGTTGGCCCGTGGGTTGATTAATCTGGACGGTTGATTCAGGTGGGCCAGGTTTTCTTTAATTTGATAGGCAGATTGAACAATTGGGATCTGATCTGATCAGTTCTTGAGTGTTTCTAATTACAGAGTGTAAATGGAGATTGCATGAGTATTTTTGAGTCGGCTTTTCACCCAGATTCTCATTTATGTATTTGACCACCCTCTTATAATTAATACTCAAATACATATATAAAACCATACGTTTATGTGTATGTATGTATACAAATATTATCGATAAATATCTAAGTTCACGTCACCACATATGTGATATTGTTTTTACGTAAAATTATGAAAGTACCACGTATATTCTAAATGGATACGTGGAAATTAATAAATAATGTAGATTATTATAGGTGTTTATGCTAATTAATTATAACTCGTAAAGAAAAACCAATTTTATTTTAAACTCTCTCCCTCACTTTTGTTGATGTTTTCTACATCTTCACTTTTTACACAACTTTGAACCTCTTCAGCCACACACAGCGTTTATTTATCTCCTTGGCCGCGAAAACGCCTCCTTCTTTTTGCCACCAAATTTCCTGCCTTTACAACTCATCTACTTCATTATTGGCCACACACCTTGGCTATGTTGTTGGTCGTGCATCTCTGTGTCATCGTTGGCCACATCTAAGGGTATATACTTCTTTCTTTCAGTTTTCTCAAAAAAATTCTAATGTGTTCTTGATCTCTTTTGTTCTTCCTGTTGCATAAATTTTAAGAAATAGCGAGCTCTAAGTAATACTTTATTATAAATGGGAAGAAGAAAAATGAAAAAATAATTAATAAAAAATTCAATTTTAATTTTTATAGTCGTCGTAAAAAAAATTTCAAGTACATAAATATACGTAGGTAATAATATAATTTTTAAAATTTTAAATGTATATTTAATTAATAAACCATAATTGAATTCAAGTATATTATTATTATGTCCATAACTACATTTAATTTAACTCTCTCGCAAGATAAAGAATATATACATGTTGAAAATTTTAAATTATTATTTTCAACACTCCTTAATTCATAAATTTCGTTTTCACTATAAGACTCGCACATATATATGCAAACTTGATCTTGAGTCTTTATGTGCTTGAGATAAACTTTTTTTTTTTAGAAATACAATTCCCAACACGTTGTATTTCTGTGCTTGTTTCTTCTATGAAATACTAAATTTTTGACTAATGCTTGCACAAATGTATTGAAATATAAATTTAAATAGTTATCAGGTAATACATTAAATTTTGATGCAAAAACAGGTGAAACAAATGAATGCGATGCACTAGTGTCAATCAAAATATGAGCAACATTGTTACAGATAGTGTACATACCCTGTACCATATCCGGATCGGCTTCGGCATCCTGCTGGGTGAGTTTGTAAGCTCCGCCCTAAATAGGAGGTCTGCCCTTATTCTGGTTCCTTGGGCACTCTCTCGCATAATGTTGGGCACTACCACATATGCAACAGGTGTTGTTGAGATGGCAGCAGGGTCAGTCCCCGTGATCCCTGCCGCAATGCTGATAGATCTTACCACGTCCTACCACTGGAGCCTGAGGGGGAGCTTGGATCACCAGCCTGGGCCTCTTTTTCTGTTGGACAGACACAGTAGGTGTTGGTCTGCGGGGTGGAGCTAAGGGTCTGAGGTTCCCTGCTGTCTGAGGGAGGGTGTGAAAGCTCCTCTCCATCAGTTGTGTCTTGACCAGAACGGTCGAATAGGTCTTGAGCTCCAGCACGAATAAATGATGCCTGATCTCTGGGCAGAGGCCCCACTAGAATCTTTTAGCCTTCCTGCCCTCATCCAACAGCGTCTCAGGAGAGTATCGGCCAAACTCTAGGAACTTACGAGCATATTCTGACACAGTCATGTTCTCCTGGACCAAGTGGACGAACTCTATCTCCTTCAGATGTCGGAGATACTCTGGGAGGTACTCTGCATGAAAGGCTGCTAGGAACTGTTCCTAAGTAACTGGAACAGGCAGGGTGGTCTGCTTGAGTTCCCACCAGCAGTCTGCTTCTCCCACTAGCATATAGGTAGCAAGGGTGACCTTCTACTCAGAAGTCACCCCTAAGGTCTTGAAGGCCTTCTCTGTCTCTCTTAACCAGTACTCAGCATCTTCAAAAGAGGATCCCCATGTAAAAGTAGATGAGTTTAGTCTATTGTATCTCTTTATGTAGCCCGGGTCAATCGTGAAAGGAACTGGGTCCCGTGGAAAAGGGACTTAGCCAGGCTGATGGTAGACTGGGGGGCCCTGTGGTGGTACTTGTTGATACGGTGAGAGCACTGGATTATACTGTGGCGGTGCTGGGCAGTACTATGGTTGGGGCACCGGATCATACTACGGTGGTGCCGGGTGGTACTGTAGAGGAGCAGGGTCGTACCGGGGTGGCTCAGGATCCTCTCACTACAGTAGTGGCTCAACCTGTGGCAGTGGAGGAGGGTCAGGTAGCTCCTTCCTCTCCTCTTGGCCCTGCTGGGCCTCAATGAGTATCTTTAACATCTCAAATATTCTATCCACGTCTTCCCTGAGCGAATCATCCCGAGCTGTTCGGTTTAGTGGGGGTCTTCCTCTTCTCATTTTTTTGTGCCTGCATTTCACTGTAAAGGGTTGAGTGATAATTCATTATTTGGTGTTTCTTTAAGTATTATTGTGTAAGGAACGGGTCCGAAGGATGCAGCTCTGATACCAACTGTAACGGCATCAGAAACTCAAATTATTATATGTATTTCCTTTGAATTTTCGGGCCCGTTACATTATACTTCTATGAAGTAAAAAATTGAGCTCTCTCAACCTATAAGAAGTGGAAGAAAAAGAATTCTTTGAACTCACTTTCTCTATGTTCTTACCTTCATCTCTTCTGCTTCTCAAACCCCTAGTTTACAGATTAGAGTTCTCTTTCACCACTTTCTATCTAAATGGTCTTCCCAAGAAATCTTAAAAGACTCCTCTAACGTCTTTCTTTCTCTCTATCTCTTTCTCTCTCTCTCTCCTCCTCTAAAATTTAACCTAAGACGAGTTTTCTCTTCTCCAATCCTATATGCCCCTTTCCTTGCTCTATTCAAAAACTCCTATTTACATGAAAAATTTCTCTGAATCATATTTGAGCTTTCTATTTCCAAACTTTAGAAACATCCTTGCGAACCCTAGGCTTTCATTTTATAAACAATTTTCTATTCAAATTACGAACTTTGATTGGAGCTAGATGTTCCTATTTTTGCAGACCTCTGTTTGCCCCTTATTATTAAACATACCCTTTTTTCGTACTGGTATGATGTAGGTTTGTTCCAACATTCTTTATATCTGACGTGGGTTTCTCTACTTCCAATCCTCTTCCTCATTTTTTCAGACGATTCTTTTACTTTGTTCAAATGTCATTGTTTATATCATTCAATGCTGTTTTTTGAGGTCGAGTAATAATCATTTTAAATTTCGTTTAGTTCGTCTTGTTTGTTTAAAAGATATTTTTTTTTAATTTTTTTTTTGCCAGGATCTAAAATTAAGGGCATCATCTTTTAAATCTTTGATCAACCTCTTGTCTTGGTGTACTTAAAAATCTTTATTTTTGTGTGCATTAAATATAAAGTAGAAATAATATTATTATCCAAGAAAATAAACCTACATCACTGATTAATGAAAATCAAAATTTCCATTAAATGATGGTATATTTAAACAAAATTTTAAAATTCTTAATTCCTTTGAATGCAAAGTTAGTGTTAAGATGAATAATGGTAGATAATATACAGGTTTGGAATGTAGTTTAGATATTGTTTAATTATAGTAGTTATCTAAATTAAAAAAATTTAACTTGTAAAAAATTTTTCAAAAAATATTTTTTAGGTTTAAATATATTATAATTCGATATAAGATATTCAACTTTATATCGTAGCACAAGAGTTAAACATATATTATACATTAGAAAATTTTCAAAAATAGAAAAACAGAAATCAACGGCCAAACATTTAAGTTTTGTTTGAATAAATTTCAGTGATGGTTAATTAATATATAGTAATGACAGTAATTAAATAATAATAACATATGATTATAATGATAATTTTTTTTTTACGTTTGGATGATGGTATGTTAATGACATATTTTTGTTTGGATGACAAAATATTATGGTTATATTTTTAGTTAAATTACTAATTTATTCTTACATATTATATATAATAGTAAATGATATAAAAGAAATATAAAAAAAATTATTTATTAATATAATTATATTTATATTTAAATAAATAATTATTATATATAATTAAATTAAAATTTTATATTTATTAAAATAAATAATAATTATTTTTATTATCATATTAATTTAATAAATTTTTAATTATCAGGACATACATAGAATTAATTAAATTAGACGTGAGTATAATGAGAAACAAATAGAATGACCACCAAATAAATCAATTTGGTAGTTTAAAAATTCATTCCAAAATTTATCAGTTAAATATCATTTGTTATCATTAAAAGTTAAAATAAATATAATTTTTTTATGTCCATAAAACATTATACATTAAAATTCTACTATTTACTTTGATCCAAACACATGTTTTAAGTGATGTAAGACCGAAGACTCCATCTTGAACAAAGAATAGGATCATTCGTCGCGTCGGGCAGCAAATTGGTGGAGCCATTGAAAAACAGTTGCTCTGATCTGGGTTATTTCCTTAATATCATCTTAAGAAAATGGGATCATTCGTCAAAAATATGTAAATGAAAGGTGATGGGTAGGGCAACTTATTGGTGGAGCCATTCGAGGAAAGTTGCTTTGTTCTGGGCTATTTGCTTTACATTATTTTACTCCCTCTTCCAAATGGCTCTCCACAATTCCCCGCAGAATTACCCTTCTTCTTCTTCTTATTCTTCTTCTTTTTCTTCAGGTAAGCTCTATAAGTGCCATCTCCTTTTCTCTTCAAACTAATTCATATTTTGTTCGTACAATTGTGTAGTTTTTGTTGGTTCGTTTTGGTTGCTGAGATTGCTGCAACTTAATTAACTTTTTGACTTAGTATCTATTGATTTCGTGTCTCAGTTTTTCCCCCGAGATATATCTGCAATTAATGAGTTTTTGGAAAGGAAAAATATAATAATTGATTAATGATGAGAATAGAATTTTTTTTTTCCTGTTTCTATTGAGAATGATGTTTATTCTGAGTCGACTTTGATGAGAGAAGGTTGGATTTCATCTTTTTAGAAACACTGGTATAGTTCCTCAAAAAAAAAAAAAAAGGTTTAGAAGACTAATCTAGACGTATAAAAGTCGTGGAAAAACTTACTTAAAAACTGATATGGTGGCTTGGTTGGATACTCTATCTTAAATTCGGTCGAATTTTTGCACTTAGCATTATCTCCAGTAGAATTCCACGTTTAAGGTGTTGCTGACATTAATATCTATGGAAGTAATTAGCTTAAAGCAGCCGTTACATTTTATCTTATTGGATAATTACTTCTGGTACTCTTTTAAAGATGGATTCAAGTGTTGAAGTTGAAGGATAGCCTTTAAAGACAATTTAAAAATGAATCAACTTGAGGTGTGGTTTGCAGTGTTTTTGATTTTGCAATTTCATAGGAAAATTGTATTTGACGTGAATGTATATGCTAATAAGAATCTAACTGAACTGTTTATGGTTCTTTTCAAATTCTAGGGATCTAATTCTAAATGGTTCCTCCAAACGGCAAAAAGATTGTGTACAGATTTTGCTCTGTTTCTGACATCTATTTATTTATCACATTAATATCATCTGACTTTGGTTTATGATTTTTATCTAGGAGGCTTTTGATATATGGCTTTTGCTACGTATATTGTACTGAATTCTTAGATATTTCAAGCCTCTTCTGGTTTCCCAGGTATGGAGCAACGGACAAAATTGTATGATAAAATGGAAAGGGATTTAGATGAGAATGGACCAAAGTTTCTTCAACATGGTGAAACATCTCAGTCATTGTCACTTTCAGATCTCTTCACTTTGAAGGATGAATCTGTAACACCTGTTCTGAAGGTAATATTAAGGAGAAATGAAAATTTTGCAATTTCTTTTATTCTAGGAAGCGAATCACAGCTTGCCTGTCCTGTAGGCTGCAAACCCTCCTGTACGAGCTAATGTACTGTATCTGAACTCAGAATACTCGATGCGTATCTCGTAAGCATTTTCTGTTTTCCATTGTCTTTTTGTTTGTTATGTTCTTGAAATCTATAATTGCAACATACCAAATAGATGATTTTATTAGTTAAAATCAGTGGAGTGATTAGCTTTTTACTACTCCTCGTTATTTGAGGTTGTAATATACTTCTAAAAATCAGGAAATTTTATCAAGTTCATAATAAAATAATATTCCTAAAGATGGATAAAGATAGATGACTCAGCCTGTCAAAGGAGGATAGAAAGAGAGATTTTAAAAGTGGATATTGCAAATTGGATGCTAGTGGAGGAAGTGGCACAAAGGCAGAGATCTAGACTGTTGTTGGTTAAATAAGGGAACCACAAGATGAAATGTTTTCATTAGATAGTTAATTATAATCATAGGTAAAACTTCTTGTGTAATATGGTTATTGATGGGACAAAGCATGATAGAAAATGGTCTAAAGAGGGCAGTCAAAGATTTCTACATAGTTTTAAATTTGTGTTGGAGGATTGGAGCCTAGTCCAGAAAAAATTGTTTTCTAGAGCCTAGGAGCAGAAGATCTTGTATTTTTGGTAACAGCTTTTACTGAAAAGAAGGAGAAGGTAGCTTTATGCACTGTAATGGGGATAAAACCCAAGAGGTATATTGTAATGATGTTCTAGGTTTATTTGAAGATCCATGAGGAGAATGCAAAGGAGATTAAGCATGAGAAGCCAATCAATATTGTTAGCAACACATATATGTTGGTCACCTATGTCCTCTCCAGTAAAGCTCAAAATGCTTTTCTGAGAAGCTGTAAATTTTGGATGTAGCTTTGGTTGCCAAAGAGGTGGTTGATTTGGTGTTATGTAAGAGCAGAGGAGGCTTATTTGCAAGTTGGATGTAGAGAAAGCCAATGACTATGTATTATTATCTTTCCTCATGTACATTATTCAAAAAAGAAAAATCTTTCCTCATGTACATGTCTCGAAGAATGGGGGGTTATGGAGAGAGATGGCGGAAGTGAATTGATCATTGCATTTCTTTCCTTTCTTTTGCAATCTTGATCCATGGAAGGCCAGTTGACTTCTCTTCTTCAAGGGGCTTACAGCTAGATGATTCTTTGTCAACATTGCTCTTTATTCTTGTAAAGAGGCCTTTAAGAAGATGTTCCTAAGGTAATAACACCATTCAAGGTTTGTCTGTTGGAAGTGGCAACAGATGCAATGGGGTGACCCTCTTGCTATTTGCTGACAATTCCCTCTGGTTCTGGAGCTGGACAGGGACCAATTGCTGAAGCTGAGATGCACTTTGGTTTGTTTTGCAGTTGTCTATAGCCTTGGGATTAATCTGTATAAATTTCAATTCCTATCTTTGAGGAAAGGCATAAACGTGGACTACGGTGCTCTGTTCTCAGGTAAAATTGGTAAGTCTCCATTGAAATATTTGGATTTTCCACTGTTTGCAAGATTCAAAGAAATTAGCTTGTGGGATCCTGTGATGATGAAGGGGGAGAAGAGGTTGGCTAGTTGCAAAGGAAGTTTCTTCTGAAAAGCAGGAGATTAACCTAGCACCTTACCCAATGTTCACATCTTCTTTGTATGCTTTTTTCCAGCCGCATCCTTGGTGGCTAAGGCCTTGGAGGGCACATCAGTGCTGGTTTCTGTGGGGTAATTCAGATAGTAGCTATCATTCAGTGTTTGGAATTTAGTGAAACGACCCCTTAAAGGAAGGGGGGGGGGGGGGGGTTGTTAATTGGCATCAGATCCTTGATTGAGACGAATAAATTACTGTCAGCCAAATGGTTGAGATTTATGACTTGCTAGGATCAGCTTTAGAGGGAGGTGATTCAAGCTAAATTTCGGGTTGAAGGTGCTTTGGGCATGTCCTTTTTCTCTCGGAGATAAAATATTGTTCCTAAAATTAGATATTTTAAGAAATTAGGTAAATTCTGATATCAGTTTACCACAAGGTAATGGTAAGCAGATAACATGAGAAAGGGCTCCTTTGAAGTGCACGTAAAAGGAACCTCTTATCTGTTACTGAAATTCCTGTCTTTAGTTGGTGTTCAAACTAGTCAACTTTTTGGACTCTTGTGATGCTATTACAGAAGAAGATATCACTTACTTTAAGGGCATGTTCCGGCTATAATATTGACAAAACCATTGCTTCAAAATATGTGCTGTATTTGGTGCTTTTCCTGCATTAGGAGGCATAACATGTATGCTTTGTTGATTTGTGGAGGAGCTGGTTCTTTGCCATAAATGGAAGGTTCACTTGTCACAATATTATACCATTAATCAACTCAGTTTAGTAAATGCTGGATTGACAGCTATTTACCGTGGTTATAACAAAAAAGCATGGCATCTGGTAATAGATATCACTGCTTTTGGCAAGCTGTTTTGCCTTGACAAAGAAAATTAAAGGATATGATTCCCCTGCTTCTTGAACTATATTAAAAATCATCAATCACCTCAAGTTCTGTGTAGGAAATCTCATACATTTAAACAGGGATTTTGTGAGCATTTTGATGAACAAATTTAATTTGATGAGAGTCTTCGTGAGTGCTTAATTGAATTGCTTTACCCATTGAATTATGCTTCTCTTTTCTCATGTATGTATCTCTTTGAATAATTGGGAAGAATGTGATTATTGATTTCTTGGTTGCATCAGTCTCTTTAGTTTTCTTAAAAAATCAATCTCTATATTGTTATATATAATGAAATTGACATATATTGCTTGCTGTTGTAGCCTCCTGATTGGCATTCACTTTTCCTGCCTTTATTTTTCTTTCAATAAATTGAAGTTCAATGTTGGATAAATTGAATAAGTTTGCTCATTGATTTGCCGAAACTCACTAGTACTCTAGCCTTTAAGATAGTTAGTCCCTGATACAGGTTCAGCAGGTAACTAACCATGGAAGATGAGATAAATTTTAAATGTTGCAACTCTTTTGTTTTATATCTCTTCAATTGCTTGAAAGCCCAGCGCTGTGGATTCATGAGCTCTTTTGTTTAATATCTGTTCAATGGCTTGAAAAGCCAGTGCTGCAGATTTATGAATAATACTCGCTTAAGTCTAGATAATCTTTAATACATATGTTAGGAAAACAATTCAGATTCTGCTTTATCTTTTTATATTGATGTCTCATATTTATGGGATTTTGTTTTCTTGTTTCTTTTCTTGCTTTACACATGATATGTGTCAATACTTGCTTTGGTGCAGGGAAACAGTCAAACGTATATTTGATCCATACTTTGACAAAGGTAGGCTAGTCTTTGGCTTATTTATTCATTTCGGTGTCTTTCTCATAGGTATTTTTTCTTATAGAAAATCTAATACTTCTGAGGAACAGTTTCTCAAAAAAAGAGAAGGGAAGAAATAAAATGCTTGAAATTAGGAGAACGAAATTAGGTTATTTGTCTATTTCTGAATTTGTTAATTTTAGACCTGTTAATATCACTTACTCACATATGTTTTTATTAGTGATCTGGTTTCAGAATTCTAGTTTGTATCATTTTAGCATGTTTCATGCCTCACATCACATTTCACCTGTTCCTGCTACCGAGCAAGAGGTAAATAGCCTGTCATAGTGATTTTATGTTTCTTCAGCTATCCTCTTATGAACTTTAATTTAACTTTTAAACTTGTGTTTTTCAGATTGGTGCTGAAGCAGCTGCTGTCAAATCTGCTGCAGCGGAGCTATGCCCCTTGGAAATTTTTTTGGACAGAGTGATCTTAACTTCAACTGGTGTGCTTCTGGGCTGCTGGCAGGTGCTTTATGCAAGTTTTTACACTGTCTGCATTTTTTCTCCATTTCCTTCTTCGTGCTGTCTCAACGATGATGCCCTTGATTTTCAATATACCCCATAAAGTTGTAGATTGTGCTTGAATTGCATCTGCTGTTTCGTGCTATTTTCCAATCACTTCTTGTAAAGGGATTATCATTAGCATATTCTTGTCATTTTTAAGCTACTTTTCCTTTTCATGAAAGTAGATGTTCAGATTAGCCTCACATGACTAGTGTTGGCATGGAAGATTAGTTAGGCTTAAAGACCTTTGCATGTGAACTATTTTTCTTTCCTGTAAATGGATTTTCATTAGCATATGTATATTTTGATATTCTTTTCATTTTTAAGCTACTTTTCTTTTTCATGAAAATGGATGTTAATATTAGCCTCACATGTGTAGTGTTCGCATGAAAGATTAATTAGGAATGAAATCTTTTCATGTAAGTACTCATCTAGTTAATTATATCTCTGTAGGTGAAATCGGGAACAGATCCAATAACTATCCGTGCTAAACTGAGAGCTGCACTTCCACATGCACCAGAGAAGCAGCTTGTAAGAACTAAGAAACTTAAGAATTTATTGTTACTACTTATCAGGTCAATAAGAAGGAAATGTCCATGTCTCAAAGTGATAATGTTTTTTATGATTCTGAACTTCAGATTACAAAAACATTCACCCTGTGGTCTAAAAAAGATATCTATACTTATTTATGTAAAAAAAATGTTTTTGTTTATTTCACTTGAAATATCTTTCTTCGTGCAGTATGATCCTGCCATTCTTCACACATCATTCGCAAGGCTTCTGGGTCCTCCTAGACCTTCTGCAATGGTACTGCATTCGAACTATTCTCTAATACTTGTTCATTCATGTGTCATTCCAAGTTCCAAGGTTCATGATAGTAGCAACTTCATCTGCAATCACTGGGGAATGATAAGTTTATACATATCCCAAACAAAAATAAAAAGCTGGAAAAGAAAATATCTTAAAGTCTACTTCATTCATGCATATGCAGGAACCTTCAAAGTCTTCAGATCAACTCCTGTTATTTCATGAGCTGGTTACTCAACTAAACAATCAAATCAGTGGATTTAAGGTAAGCTTTATATTTTTATCATTATTTACTTTATTATTTCAACTTCCCTTTGCATATTTGCAACATCTTTTATATTGGTCATTGGCTGCTTGGGATGCACTTACTGCATCCTTTATGCAGTAGTTTTGTTTGGTGCTTTGTAAGTGAGACAAGTTGGAATTTTTAGATGGACTGAGACCAATTAGACTGAGACTGTTTAGATTGGTCTTTTAGCAACATAACCAAAACTTTTATCATAATATTCCATTGCAATTGACAAATTTTATTTTAAGGGCTTGTATGCTCAAGAAAATAAGCAAATCTAATTGCAATCTATTTTGGCTTTATGATGTGGCTCGAAGATTTTGGTCCATACTTTTTGATAATTTTGGCACTACGTGGGTACCCTCACACCCGCTTTCCCTTGAGTGTTTCCTCTCTCCATCAATTGGGGGGTTGGGGGAAAGAATGAACCTACTCTGCTCTGGCGAGAATCTATCTTTGCTCGTTAATGGTTTTCGGGTTGGAGCAGAATGCTAGAATTATCAAGGATCTTTGTTTTCCTCTTTTCCCATGGAGCATATTAGTTTTCTTTACTTTCTTGTGAGTTCCTTGGATGTCTTTTTGGTTATTTGCAGACAGATTATGATGCAGTGTTGTCTTGATCTTTTTAGGTGATTCTTTCCTGTTTTTTTCCTGTCTTTTGTTTTTTGGTTTTGGAGGACTTCTCATCCTATGCTTTTGTACCTTTTTCTACTAAATTTGATTATTTTTTTTTTTGTCATTCAAATAAAAAAAGGCCAATCCAATAGCTTGAAAAGTAAAGTCATGGGGATGTTAGAATTGTTTCAACAAATGATGATCAATGTAAAATTCTACGTTTTTTCCAAGACAGCAATGCTATATAACTTGGTGATTGTTAGCTCTCACTGTTGTTCTGTTTACCCTTACACAAACCAAAACTGGGAAGGGATCAACATATTGATATTAGAGAGGGATCAACAGACAATAACTTCTTTATGACGAACCATTTGATTGGAGTCAGAAATCTTTTGATGGGGAATGTTACTTTTGCTACTTAAGAAACAAGGCTTTCATAAATTTGACAGTAACTAGTTACAGATTCAAATTTGATGAATAAAATACTCTGCTTGGAGGGAGTTAGTGAAACTTCATTAGTTGAGAAGATGGTAATCAGAATAGAAGAAAATTCTCGATTTCAATTTTCAATTTACTTTTGAAAATTTCTAATCTGTTCCTTAGTGTAGCACAGTTGTTATAGCATTATTTGGACAAGGATCTTTACCAATTTACTTGCACTGGAAACAATAAACTGGATGAGGAATTCATACTAAGCATTAGGTTGCTGGAAAGTGCATTATTTTTGTTTAATGTCTCATTTTCAGGTAAATCCCTGGGTATTCGTTTGCATTTCGAATGGCTCTAAATGATGGTGTTTTTGCTATTGTTTGTGATTCAGGCAGTGGTTTCTGAACTCTGGTACGTCGAGGAATACCACTTATTGGCGCTTGCTTTGGATGGAAAAATGAAAGTTCGTAGGTTCCAACTCGGTTGTGCAAGAAACTGAGTTTCGATGAGAAGTAGAAGCATGATATTTCATTGTCCATCTCATCTTCTAATGCTTCCATGAAACAAAAAATCTAATTTTAAGCTTGAACTTTCTCCATGTCCCCAGATTTGTCTTAAAAAGAAAACTTAACAGCAAACACAGAACATTATAAAGGAAGAAAGACAATTTTACTAATTATATTAATAATTAATACTTATATTTCTTAAAAGTAGAAAAATAAAAAATAAAAAATTAATACATATTTTAATTTAAATATTTAAAATTAATACATAAACTAATTTAATCCAGCTCTGCATCTTAACAGTGACGCAGCCGAAGACTAAAATTGTTGACCTGACCACGTATGCCCTCCCGTGGATGCCACGCGACCCCGTGGATCTTATCCATGTTTAACTTAACAAAACTTATTAATGTAATTAAAAAATTAATCAGACAATTGGTAAGTATCATTATTAATAATCAGATATTTTAAATTAGATAATTAATTTTAATTATTTAAGAAACAATGGTTATTGATTTGCAAATAACTTCCATTAAGTTTCTAATTTGTTCCTAATATGGCATGGGGGTCGCAAATCAAGATTAACTTAAACTTGTTTTAGTACTTTTAAAGAGAGTTTATATTCATTGATTCTAAAAAAATTATTATTATTATTAAAAAGACCTTCTCGAATCTCTAGATGACGTGTCCCGGGTGCAAAAGAAGGTTGATGACGTGGAAGGAAACGAACGATAAAAAGACAAAAGCGAGAAAACGAAGAGCACGTGTCCATCTGATCTGTCCCGGTTCAATGCGCTCTAAGGGAATTTGGTGGCCACGCGCCTTCCTCCCTCGCCACACGCCTTCCCTCGGCCTTTTACAGTTGACACCCTCCCTGGTCGCAAGATTGAATACGAGCCCTAATTTCTTCATTGAATCTTTGTTTACGTACTTATTTTTCTCAAATTCCCCCTTGTTTCTTTGTTTAAAGATCAGATTCCTTACAAAATCGTCTCTGTTTTGAGAGGTAGGTCTCCCTCTCTCTTTATTTTTTTATTGTAAACGAGGATTTATAGATTATGTACTTACATGCTCGTTGACGATGTTGTTTGCTCGCGTATGAATATACTTGTATTTCAATTTCGTGTCTATAAGGCGTTCGCTGTTTGATTGCTGAGAAAGCGGCCGAGAGGGTTGGAAACTTGAAAGTAATGGTTTAGAAAAGAAAGAAAAGTTGTGGATTATCTGGAGGAAGTTTGAAACGTATTGACTTTCATAGAAAATCTATAAAATGTTTGTATTTTTGTAGGATCTATTTCTTCAAATTTTGCGGGGACGAGATAAACTTGAATATGTCAAATTATTGTTGTTATAATTTAGATAATTTATTATTTTAGATAATAAGCTTCTAATATTATTGTAGAGTAAGAATGCTTTCTATTAATGGATGATAGAGAAGGAATTACGATTTGAATGTAAATGATTCAAGTGATTACTTTTTGTTGATCAACTTGGGCCAGGAAGCTAATTGATATCTGTATTTCATTTTCTCTTTTCGATTTGATTGTCAGATGGTTTCTGATTATACAAGAAGGTTTTTAATCCTAACGCTCTTCTTGTTACTCCAGGGACTTCTGCTTGATATTTCTCATTTTCCAACATGGTCTCGGAGACTCCTGCTCCGGAGAACGTCGAGAAGGTCTATGTACCCTCAAATGTGTCGGATAACAGGTTTGTTCTTGAAGATTTTACCTTTTTGTTAAGTATTGTCTTTATTGATCTTCTGATTGCATTGCACTGTTGATGCTTAAAAAAAGAAACAATGAGTATGGACTTGTAGACGATGAAACTCCTAACGTCACCATTTTTCTTCACCTGATAGTTTTATGCCTGAATAGAATCTTTAAGTTGATGGTCACTGTCTTAAGTTTATGATCTACTAGACCAGGCTTCTGAATGTGTTTCTTTTAGTACAAAATCCAGTTTTAGCTTCCTCTTTTCTCACCATGGCCTCTTTTGTACTTTTAATTCTTGGGCGCAATATTCTTCTTATCAAGGGATTTTAATTTGTAAAGAATTAAGATTACCTGTTGGCACTCATGGCTTACAGTTATTATTACTTTTTCATGTGTGTTTAGCTCTGTTTCCATGATCATACTGTTTTTGGTTGTGATCAATAGTGATGCTAAATTTGAAGAAATTTTAGTGGATTCTCACGTACCAATTATATCAGTGAAGTTTAGCGTGCTTAGGTGTCTGAAATTTATTTATGTTGCAGATCAAGCAAAGGGAAAATTCCTAAAAGAGTTCACAAGGCAGAGAGGGAGAAAATGAAGCGGGAGCATTTGAATGAGCTTTTCATTGAGCTGGGCAATGCCCTTGGTAACTTCAAATCTTTATTTCTTCTTGTCACCATGTACTTGAAATGCCTTGTTAATTTCACACCCCCAATAGAACTTCCTTTCTTGTTGAAGTCAGTTTTTCAATGGTAGTATAGGTGATTCATTTGTAAGATGGTGTTTCGTCACATCTCACTCTGCAAAGTTTTCTTGCGTAGAACTTACTCAGCAGAACAACGGAAAGGCTTCCATTCTCTGTGAGACAAGCCGACTTCTAAAGGACTTGTTTGATCAGATTGAATCCCTTAAGAAGGAGAATGCATCTCTCATTTCTGAGTCTCGAGATGTAAGGCCTATGAAATTTCTATAAATTGGTCTTCTATACATTGTTGAGAACCAAATTCTCTGCATTTCTGCTGCTTCATTGGATCTGAGTTTCACACATTGTTTTACAGGTAACCATTGAGAAGAAAGAATTGAAGGAGGAGAATTCTGCATTGGAAACTCAAATTGAGAAACTCCAGAATGAGATAGAAGCAAGGGTGGCTCAGTGTAAACCTGACTTGAATATACCTCCCCTTGAATTTCAGCAATCAGAATTGATGTCACATTTTCCAGGACATGGTCTCGGGATGCCTGCTGGCGACGCATTACAGCAGGCACCTGCTGTTCTTGTTGTTCCCCTGCATCGTGATCTCCAAGCTTATCCGGCGACTGATATTACACAACCCATGCTCAAACCTCCATCACATGTGAGTAAACCACATGCTAGGTATCCCACGCCAGCAGACTCATGGCCATCCCAACTTCTTAGAGAGCAGCCACTAGCTGGCAAGGAATTTATATGTAGGGGTAGCGATGATGGTGTCAACAACTCACCAGAACAAGGCCGCTAGAATTTCTACGACTTGACTACTCTTAGAGCAGCAATTTGTATCTTTAGAACTCATCTTGGTTTTCAAGCTAGGTAGGCAGTGTCTCCTCGGCGAGTTTGTAGATTTCCACCCAAGCAAATAGAAAATGATATAGTGTTATTCTTATATGTGCTTGCACAGGTAGGGTTTTATATCTGCCAAGTGGTTAAACACCAAACAAGCTGAATTGGGTTTTAAAAATAGCGTATGTCGTTCGAATCTGGGACTTCATGTGACATATATTATATTACTATTAACCGAGGGTGGGTGCATCATGACTCTACACCAAAAGTCACCACCATGATAAGGTAGTAGCGGCCAAGGCAAAAGCTCGAGAGCAGCTACTGTCTGGAGATGATGTATCTCCTTAAATATCACTTTACAAGCTTTTGTAATTACTAATTACTATTTATTTTAATGATTGATGCATTTAATGTTTTATAAACAATTAATATTTATGAATTAGCTATTTGAACAAATAATAAATTTTTATTTTTATTTTTTTTAAAAAAAAATTGTCTCTTTCCAATTGTTAGAAATGGAGAGAAACGCATCCTTCACTTACTCACTCGGTGGTTGTCCTACGGCATGTTCTGCCACTAACACTAATAATTTTTTAAATACAACATTTTATTATTTAAATAAATTCAAAATATAAATATTAACGAACATCTTGCGAAGGCAGCGAAGACGATTCTTGCCTGCGCTCTAGAACCTAGTAGATTGTGAGGGTAATTTCGTAAATTCATATGACGAATTAGAAGAGTGTACGTCCCAACTTTCATTCTAATCAACTATACCTCCTTCCCGGTTAGTTCCAACAAACACGCCGATCCAGCCCTGTTAGAAAAAAAGTTCGAACCCCATTGCTTTAGAACCATGGTGGTCCTCAATCTGGAAGGTGTAGAACTTGACACGTCGGCAGCCGATGATTAGGACCGGCGCGGCACCGACACGCACGAAGCACTGAATCATACCCCCCGAACCAACCGACTGATTGCCTCTTACATAGTTCTGAAAACTCAGAACTCAGAAGACCAAATTTGATTCCCTCACTCCCTCGCTCACTCTCATCTGTAAAGCAGGAGATTTACTTATCTCAATAGAATTGAGCAGGACGTACAAAACCCTAGCTGTTTAATTGAAATCAAAATCAAAGCAAAATGGGATCTGGTGCTGGAAATTTCCTGAAGGTCCTCCTCAAGAACTTCGATGTTCTTGCTGGGTGTGTACTTCACTCTCTTCGTTTCTTCTTATTTCGCTTTTACAATTGAGCCCTCCGCCGTGCCGATTTTCTTCAGCAGATCAGTGAGAAAGTCATTTAGTAGTCGAATTTGTCTTTACAACTGTGTTCTAATTTGGTTTATGGGGTTTATTTGCAGGCCTGTGGTTAGTCTCGTTTATCCTCTGTAAGCGGGGACTTACCCTTTTCCTTTCATTCTGTTCTACGAGATGCCTAAATATTTTGAATTCGCTTTATTATTTTAGTGAATGATCTGGTGTTGTGTGGGATTTGAGATAAGATTGGTATGTTGTTTAACAGATATGCGTCAATAAAGGCTATTGAGTCCAAGTCGCATGTTGATGATCAACAATGGCTTACATATTGGGTTCTCTATTCTTTACTTACGCTCTTTGAGCTCACCTTTGCGAAAGTAATTGAATGGTGAGTTACGTTGTTAATATAACATTCTCTTTGTTGGTTTAGGAACAAGTTACTGCTTAAGATGATAATTGAAACTTTCATCTTTACGTTTAACCCTTGTTCTTGTGTTTGTTTTGCATTTTTTCTTTGCTCACCTTTCAGTGACTGTGCTTGTTGTTGATTAATTAGCGGAATAAGAATGATAAAATTATTCTGTTTGAAGAGAAAATTTTTTTGTATTTGATGACCTGCTCAATAAAATTACACGTTGGAATGATTGAAGTTTTCGTCAGTATATGTCTGTCTGTAATTGTGTTGTGGAACATTAATGTGAGACCTGATTCTTGTTTTCCATTATTAAAAATGTATCTATCACCATTATGCTAATGATTAGAGAGGATTTGAAATGATTTCATCCAAAGAACCAAAATTATCCAAGTATCTAATGGCACTAGTCGTCAAATGCCTTTTACTGTTTTAGGTAGGAGGAAAATCTCATATAGCCAAAATTTACGATGGATTTCTTTAATCTACGTGATAGGATTCCTATCTGGCCATATGCAAAGCTCATTTTGACTTGCTGGCTCGTCATCCCATACTTCAGCGGTGCTGCATATGTTTATGAGCATTACGTGAGACCTTTCTTTATCAACCCACAGACGATTAACATCTGGTATGTGCCAAGGAAGAAGGATTTGTTCAGTAAGCCGGATGACATTATAACAGCTGCAGAGAAATACATGGAAGAGAATGGGACAGAGGCTTTTGAGAAGCTCATTCATCAGGTATGCTATTAATTGACATTGATTGCTCTGAAAAATTTTCCTTATATACTTTAAAACTATGCTGGTTCTGGATGGAAGGGTGTAGAAGATCATAATTTTCCTTGGAAATTTTTACTTAATTTTCTCTTTTATAAGTAATGGGTTCTCCAAAACTGTATCTATCAGCATGGAAGTAAGTATTGAACCATGGCTAGTGTAGACTAAGCTTTTTCTTGCCTGGGTAAGTTCCTTTTTCTTTTGTATCTTGCAGGCTGATAAATCCAAGAGAAACAGCGGCTACTCAATTTTTGATGAGGACTACAGACACTGAACCCTAATTGCCACTTAACCCCTTGTGGAGAGATATTATGTCTAATACTTGTGAAGGTTTCTTAGCTTTCTAATACTCGGTTTTTCGTTCAGCTTCTGGATGTGATCTTTGGAACCTCTGAACTATGCTTGTGTTTTTTGTAATTTATATATCGTGTAAATTATCGTAGGCTGTCTTGCTTTCTATCTTTCCTATGCATGTATTATCTTATGGTAGGCAGTGGAAGTATAAAATAGCTATTTTATTTTGTTGTATATCACAAGCATTTCTTGTGATTCACACTTCTATCTGAACCCCATATCGCCTGGTTGACAGCATGCTGATTGAACTTTCTCAATATAGGATAACTTTGAATTCTTTTCTCCTTGTCCAATTCCTTCTGTTGCTTGGATTCAACTTGGTAATCACGAGTTTATTGAACGAGATATTGATTATTTGCTTTGTTTAGAATGATAATTTTATCGCTTCTTTTGTAAGCAACTGATTGGTTTTCTGGCAAGATAAGTTCAGTTGGAAGTTCCTTCTTAGATATATATATATATATTTGTATATCACAAAGGTCTTAAAAGAAGTTTCTTCTTGGGCAACTCTTAAACCCATGCGAATCCTTTCTGGAAGAAGTGAAACTTCAATTTTCATTACCCAATTGACGCATCATTTTCACCTTTACTATTATTGTACGTGGGAGATTGCTAAAAATTAATAGTTGAAAGATTCCATAATTTTGATTGTTAAACTTTTAATTTTTTTTTTCCATAGTTTTCTGACAGATTTAGATTAAGTGGATTATATTTATTTATACTCTTATAATATTTAATAATTATTCGAAGTTTGTATTCCAAAATGGAGTGTTATTAACACTCTAAAATTGTGTCTACTCGAACTCTCTTCTTTTTAAATTAGATTAAGTGGGATATACTAAATATTATATGTTCATATATATATATATATGTACACACACACACATAAGTTAATTTGTATTGAATATTTAATTAATATTTCTTAGTTTTAGATTTTTCCTTTCATTTTTCTATTTATCATTTTTATACTTTAATTTTATTTATTTATTTCTAATTTTCACCTTGTAACAAAAAAAATTCCTTGTATGTCTCTGGTCTTCATTTTTGTATTTACTTTCAAATTTTTTTTCCAACGTTCACCTAATTTTGTTTTGTTATAAATCTATGCTTATGCCAACTGCTTTTACTTGTTTATTCTACTGTAAAATATATATATATATATTTTTTTATGTTATCAAATTTAGAGATAACGACATATATAAGTTATCAAGAACTACATTTATGTAGCGCCCGGAAAAAAAAAAAAAGGGGGGGTCACGTCAGCAGTCACGTCAGCAGATCCAGTCAGCAGTCCCGGCCAACCAAGACCTGCCATGTGGCAAAACCACATCGACCGGGGACGGGTCATGTTGGCGATCTGCGTACGCGCGATCGGACGGCCCAGATCAAGCGTGCGTACGGACGGCCCAGATGAAATCGCACGGATGGCCCAGATTTAATCAAAAAACGGACGGCTCAGATCAAGCGTGCGTACGGACGGCCTAGATGAAATCGCACGGACGGCCCAGATTAAAACAAAATGGACGGCTGAGATCAAAAGGCAAAAGGGTATAAATAGAACCCCCACACCAGACCAAAAAAACCCTAGCCGCCTGCCCTCGCCGGAGAAGACGAACCAGACGCCGGAGACGCCGGCCACCGCCACCCGCCGCCGCACCGGGGAGATTTCCGACCGCCGATCGAGGTAAATTTCATACCCCCGACTCGTTTTTCCACGCTGATTTTTCCTGTGGCCAAATCGGAGCCAAAATCCCGGCCAAACGGCCGGAAAACACAGTCGAAAGCCAGCGGCGCCGCCGCGCCCCTTCTCGGTTTTTGCCTCCGATGAGGCCCTTCCCGGCCTCCGTTTAATGCAATTTTTATATCACCGTGATCACCATTCTTTTCTCTACAGGTTGATCGGAGCCGAATCACCAAAACACGAACTTCACCAGAGAGCCGCCGCACCCGAGAGCATCGCCGCTGGTAAGCTTCGGTTTTTCGTAATTTTTTGTCCCCCCGAGGGCCCTAGGGTTGTTTTATCGCAAGGATCGATACAAGTGTGACCGAATTCGGCTGGAAACGACCGAAAACGGCCAAACCAAGGCAAATCGCCGCCGCAAGCGGCGACGCCGTCGCCGGAGCACAGCGGAGCCGCCGTGCCGGAATTGCAATATTGGCCGAAAGGGGCCCGGGGCCTAATTTGGAATTTTTTGAAACACATGCAGGTACCAGTAGTGCGTTTCAGTTCCCCGGAAAAAATTCAGGAAAAATTAGGGACAGCCCGTAGGCGCACTGTGAAGCCGTGTTCGGATCCCGAAACGAGTAAGGACCCCTCACCCTATTTCCTATCACGGTATTAAAGTTCAATAAATGATAAAACAGTATTTCATGAATCAACAAATGTGTGAAATTGCTTAAGGTCGCTAATGGAGCCCGAGTCTAGTGTGTTTGTCGGTTAACTGTTATTTGGCCTGTTTTACAGTTTTAAATGCAGTATGAGGTTTGATGTTTTCATTTTATAGTTTCGTGTGCATATTTTACTGTTTTACTGATTATGGATTGAATGATTGGGATATTGATGCTGTATGTTGTCTGTTTGACATAAATTACCGTTTTGCTTGTTTGTATGTGGATTGATGATGCTGACTGAGGGAAAAGAGAATGAAAGATTATGTAAATGGGTAATTGTATAATGTGGTCAGCTTGACTAGATATCCTGGGAGATGGTGGACGGACCGGGTCCGTAGGGAACCCTACCGGGATCATGGTCTCCCATACCGGACGAGGTATGAAGATCTTATGTGTTTTGGCGCCCATACCGGATGGGGTATGGGGACGGCCCGTTTCACCCTCATACCGGACGGGGTAATGAGGTTGATAGTTTTGGCGCCCATACCGGACGGGGTATGGTGACGGCCCTGGAATCTGATTTCAAGTGTTAAGGGTTAACGGGTAGCGGGACCCCTATGGATCCCCATGGATACTAGTGGGCTGGTAAATGAGGAAAATATGTTGTGTAACGATTGAATTACAAAAGGCTTGATAAGTATTATGTTATACAGTTCATATATGATTTCATGATGATGATAATGTTATTGCTTTCGTATACTGTTTTATGGATTTCAACGAGGTAAGTGGATGGTGAAGTATTTATTATTGATAAAAGAATTTGTTGTAAATTATACTCCATTGGTCTTTTTGTGTTTTCTACCCACCTTTACCTCCGTGACGGTGAGATATCGTGATGTCTTTACTGGGCTAGTGTAGCTCATCCCTTATTTAATCATTTCAGATAAGGAAGACATCGTTCCCGAGCCGGTTCCGCAGGAGGACGACGAATGGGACGCATAAAGACTCCATAGTCATATTCGTAGTTTTTACTTTCAAGTTTCTTCTTTAAGTAGTTTGATCTTTTATATTTTGTGAGCATGTTTTTTGTTTTAGTGTAAATGATGTTAATCGAATTTTTGACTTCGCTTTCGCATTTAATATTTTTAATACATTTCATTTTAAATTTCTGGGGCCGTTACAATTTATATCAGTATTATTGTTGGTTACATCAAATATTATGTTACCAGTATAAATCTTGAGTTGTATAATATTTATTAACTAAAAAATTTGTTGCAAATAAAAATGGTAAATAATGATGAATTCAATAATAATAATTTCATATCATAAAAGAATAAAAGTAAATATTTTGTTTTGTATACAAAGGAAAAGAACAAATACAAACAAGTAAAAAGGCAAAGACAAATTTAGGGATTACACATAATAGATTAGGAAATCCCAATGAGGTCCTCTCTCAAGAGTTCTGCAGGAGGGTACTGTTAAGATTCAGCCAATTGGCAAAAAAAAAAAAAAAGCAAATTAGTAATTTTTTTTAAAAAAATGGAATTAGGGATGCAACTCATATATATATATATATATGTATATGTATGTAAAAAAAGAGAGGCTATGCAGCAAAAAGAAAAAGAAAGTGGTTTATATATATATATATATATATATATATATATATATATAAGTTGAGTAGCTGACAAGAGAAGAAAAAACAAGTGGTTTTCATTTTCTTTCTTTGGTGACATTATCATAGGCATCATTAATTTCGTCCTTTTTTAGTAAAGTTTAAATTTGACTTTATTTACCTCCTTTTCTAATTCTCCATAAAGAAAAAATTATTATTTTTTGTTCTGATTTTAATTATTAGTGAATTACTTTATATTTATTTTTATTAATAGTAAATTTAATTCGAAACTTGACCTATAATTTTTTTTTTCTACACTAAAGTGTTTTTTATATAACATTCTGTCTATTTAATTTTGTAATTATTATCTACTTAATATTTTTATTCGGTTAATCAATTTAGTTTGAGGTTATGGTTATTAGTTTTTGTTAATTAATTTTATTTTTGTTCAGGACTCAACAAATAGTATCGAAGCTTGGTTGATCTTTGGTCCAGAATTAATTGTGTAAATTAAGATGGACTAATACGCATGTACTAAATTAAACTGGCAACTTCAAATTATTAAATTTGGAATACGAAGATGAAAGATCTTCTTTATTGTAAAGATCTATATATGATCCTATTAAATTATGAATTGTCAAGCCAACTAGAAAATCAGAAAATGATTGAGAGAAAATGCACAAGAAAGCTGTTGGAACTATTCGACAGTAGATGGATATCAATATCCATCACTACATAAGCAAAGAAGTCAATGTACAGGATTTATAGAAAAAATTGGAGGATATGTACGAGAGAGAAAAAAAAACTCAAAATAAAGGTTTTGTTATCAGAAAGTTGGTAAATTTAAAGCTGCAAGATGGACAATCAATAATAGAACACTTGAGTTAGTTCTAAGATCTGATAAATCAATTGAATATTATAAAATTAACTATAAATAATGAAATACAGATGTTATTACTTTTGAGTTTGTTAACATATAGTTAGGAAACCTTGGTAGTGTCTCTTAGTAACTGTGCTCCAGACAATGTTTGTCTTCATCAATGGTAAAGAATAGTCTCTATAATAAGGAGATCAGAAGAAAGGATATATGCATTGATATCTTACAAACCCTTGTCAAAAAGAGCAAGGGTAGAAGCAAAATTAGAGGTCCTAAAGGATGTAATAAAGGCAAATTCAGTTGTTATCATTATAATAATGAAAGAAATATGAAATGAAACTATAGAATTTAAAAAAAGAAACAGAATAATTAGAAAATGATAGATGATTAGAATACCACAGTAACTGTAATTAATAATGAAAAACTGATTGTACTTTCTTTTGTTGAAGATCATGATCATGTTATTTATCTTGATACTGAGTGGGTTGTTGATTCAGCAGCATCCTACCATATATAGATCTTTACATCCAAAAATGATGTCTTTACTATGTATAAAGTGAGAAACTTTGACAGAGTAAAGATAAATAATACCAGTTATGTAGATATTGTAGATATTGGTGATATTTTTGTGTAAATGGATATTTGTTGCATATTGACTCTGAAAAATGTGTGACATGTACTTGATTTACGCCTAAATCTGATTTCTGCATATGCTCTGGATCTTGATGGTTATTACAACTCATTTGATGGTAGAAAATGAAATCTCATCAAATATTTAATTGTGGTTGCAAGGGGTAGATTGTGTCACACATTGTATAAGGCTCAAATGAAGACAATTAGAAATACTCTAAATGTAGTAGAAGAAGATGTTTTGCCATTTTTATGGCATAGGAAGTTGGCTCATATGAGTGAGAAAAGATTGCAGATTCTGGTAAAAAAGTCTCTCATTTTAAGATACGAGTTTAAATTTTTGTGATTATTATTTATGTGGTAAGCAACATAGAATTTTTTTTTAGTAATTCTTTCGAAAGAAAAATAAATGTATTTGAGTTACTCTATTCTGATGTATATAGTTCCATTGACGTGGAATCGTTAGGCGGTAGTAGATAATTTGTTATATTTATTGATGATACTTCACAAAAAATTTGGGTGTTTGTTTTGAAAAGAAAAGATCATATTCTACAATGTTTCAAGTAGTTCTGTGCTATGGTAAAAAAAAAGAATACTTTTAAAGTGTCTGTGCAGTGACAATGATGACGAATATACTTCAAAAAAATTTGAGAATTACTATTTATAGCATGGAATAAAACATGAAAACACTGTTCTAGATACTCCTCAACATAATGGTTTTTCTGAAAGAATAAATAAAACCATCTTAAAGAAGGTAAGATGTTTGTTAAAAATGACTAATTTACCAAAATTATTTTGGGGTGAAGCACTCTACACTGCATGCTACTTAATGAATCGATTTCCATAAGCTCATTTAGATTTTGATATTCCTCAGAGAGTATGATCTGGGAAGGATATTAGTTATTCTCATTTAAAAGTATTTTGCAGCAAGATATTTATGCATGTATCTAAGGAGCAAAGACAGAAGCTTGATGATATGACAATTTCATGTATTTTTTTTGGGTTATGGAGATCCAGAGTTTGAGTACAGGTTATAGGATTCAATGAAGAAAAAAGTCATCAGGTCGAGAGATGTAATCTTTGATGAACATAAGATCCTACTAAATTTTGAGGTATCTGAGAAGACTACAAGTGAAAAGATTTATTTTCTTGCATTGATTCCTCGTACAATCAGAAATTTTAATAATGAAGGAGATGAAAGTAATTATGTGTCAGTACCAATAGATGTAAATGATAATGTTGAACAGGGGGAGCACCCCCTTCCACCTCAGATTTTTTAAGAATCTCAGGTTAAAAGGTCAAACAGAACACATTATTTATTTATAAGATATTCAAGTTCTGAATATATTACAATTATTGAAAATGAGGAACTAAAAAACTTTCAAGAAGTGCAAAATCATTGGATAAATAAAATGAAGCAGAAGATGAGTTATTTGAAGAAGATTTTGACTGATCTGATTAACATGATGACCAAAATTCATTACAAGCATTAATTTTACACTAAGACAGTAGGGGGATTGAGTGAAAATTGAGTAATAGATAAGTGGATACTTCCATGAGCTGGAGGAAGAGATTGTTAAGATTATATTAAAAAAGGGCAAAGTAGTAAATAAAAAGAAAAGAAAAAAAAAAGGGAATTAGGGCTGCAACTCATATATATATATATATATACATATGTATGTTGCATGAAAAAAAAAAAAAAAGAAAAAAAGAAAGAGAGAGAGAGGCTGTGCAGCGAGAAAAAAAGCAAGAAGAAGAGAACCATATATATATATATATATATACACACACACATATATATACAAGTTGAGTATATATATATATATATATATACACACACACACATATATATACAAGTTGAGTGGCTGACAAGAGAAGGAAAAATAAGTGGTTTTCATTCTCTCTCCTTGTTGACATTATTGCCCACATAAGCAATTTCGTCTTTTTTCTAGAGAAATTTAAATTTGATTTTATTTATTTATTTCTTCTGATTCTTTACAAAGAAAAAGTTATTCTATCAGTTCTGGATTTAATTATAGGTGGATTATCTTATATTTATTTTTATTAATAGTGGATCTGATTTGAATCTTGATATGTAGTTTTTTTCATTCTCACTGATTAGTTGTGCATCAATTTAGATTGAGATGATAGTTATTAGTTTTTACTAATTAATTTGTGTTTGATTTAATTTACACAACTAATTTTATTTCTGTTCGAAACTCAGTACATATTGTATGTAATAGAATCTAGGAGATCAGGAGAAGGCATAATTCACTAAATAATTAGCACAACGATTCCTCTCACGATAGATATATTATATTTTGATATTTTAATTGTTTAGAAGTCAAGTCTTGATAGCGAAAATCAAATTAGAGTTAGCATTAATAAAAATCATCTCTTTGTTGAGAACTTTAGTTAAAATTTGGACCGCAAGTGCACTACCAGTGCAAGAACACCGCCAACCTGAGCACATATTCCCACATGTGGAGGAAACTGAATGGTCTTTGGGATGATTTGAGCAATGGTTTGACTTGGTATCTTAGTGATGCTACTGGAGTTGAGACTTTTGATATGTTCTTTTCAAAGAATTTAAAAATACTAAAAATATGAAATTCTAATAAAAATTATTTACCATAATTAATCGGCTTCTTTAAAGGATTATGAGGGTTGGTGTTAATTTCACTATGAATTCCGATTTATATTATTATTATCTTTTGTTTTTTGGGTTTAACTTTCATTAATTTTATGTACATTCACTTCTTTTAAGAATATATAAAAATTATCTAAATCCAACGTAGAATTTAGATTTATCAAAACGCGAAATATATGTTCTTGATAAATTAGTCTGTTGTATTAAAGTCTTTTAACTTTAGTACATAACTCAGGTGTATTAGTTGGACTTTGCTGTACTTTCAAAAAAATTTGTTATAAAAAAAAAAAAAAGATCTAAAAAAAAAATATGAGTAGAACCCTGAGTAAATTTATATTTTAATTAAAAGATTCATTTTAAGTCCAAACCAAGCCCAAGTCCATTTTCAAATTGCCCAAGCCTGTTGAGAAAGTGGGTCCCATTTGAGACCTTTAAGCTCTAGTCTAGACACTCCTACACACTATAAATTCTCCCGGCATTCCTAACCGCTTTTCAAAAACAGCCCTGAATTCTCGTTGCTTCTTTTCTTCTTCCTTCCATTACCAACGACTTGTCTGATCTCTTTCCCTTCTTCCCTTTCCACACAAAAAAAAAAAAAAAAAAAAAAAAATCCTAATCTGAATCTGTTACTCCGCTATTAGGAGCTTGATTTTGTCTCCATTTTTGCACTGCAATCAGCCTTTTCGGATCCTTTTCCAACCAACACAATCTCTCTCGTTGCCACCCTCATCCATTTACACAAGCAGCCGCAGACTCATCCCTTCTCTCCGTTTCTTCTTCTTTACCATTATTCATCATCATCATCATCATCTTCCAGAGAAAACAATGAAAAAACCCTAAACACTGATCTTCCCTTCTTCCAATCCTGAGTCGACAGGAATTGCAACCGTTTCTTTTTCTTTCTTCTCATCTGATCTTTGCATCAAGCATAATCGCTCTCCAATCCAATCTTATCTCCTTCTTCTCCAAACCACCGGAAGCACACGTTCTCTTGCTGCCTCCTTCCTCGGTGGTCTCCCTTCTTCACATCCCTGGAGTCCTTTTCTTCCTCCGATTTGAAGCGGCGTTGAGGTTCTCACTCAATTCTGTATCTCCATTTCTGCACATCTTCTCAACCTCACAAGCTCTATGTCAATCCTCTTATCCATTACCTCTGTTGTTGATTGAAGAGATAACTCAAGGCTCCCCCTTGCAGCGCCCACACTGGTCCAGGGAGTTCAATTTTCATCTCCGATCCTCCGTTATTCTTCTCTTTTACTTTCTGCTACACTAAGGTAAGTTACCCTCTCTCTACTTTTTTTGAAGAAAATGTTAATATCTTCATTGACGAGATTAATTTAGATTAGATTTTTTTTTTGCTTTTTTGATCTCTGTTTTGTTAATAAAAGGGAAATGAATAATGTTGGGATGTCCGAGGATGTGATTTGTATTGAACAACTATGAGGTGTATTAAGATTGAACAACTGTGATATGGATTTGGATTGAGTAATGGTAGTTTGAATATAAACTGCGTGGCCAATGTCTGTTGAAGGTATGTAAAGATGGCTATGTTCACGAGAAGGTTTGTTGTTTAAGCAGTTTTTGTAGTGGGATTTGGTTAGGTCAAGTTTTTTTCTTTTAATCCATGAATCGTCATTTCATTTTCAGCAAACTTGAAATAATTAAGGGGTCAAGTTTATTCTTTTCAATAAATCTGGATTTTTATATTGGTTTAATTACAGTTAATGTAATTTGTGTTTGAATTTATTGATGTTCTGATTTGCTCTTATTCAATATTTTTCAATTAAATGCTCTCTGTTTTTTATTATTTCGTCTTTTCTATATTAATATATTCTGTCTGATGAACTGCATATATTATAATTTATATTAGTACTGAATATTCCATCTTTTTTATATTAGTATATTCTGTCTGATGAACTACATATATTGCAATTTATATTAGTGCTGAAATTTTATGTTTAAAAAAATCTTTTAAATTATCATTGTACTTCATTTTTCATATATTTTACGTTGTACTGGTCTAAACTGAATTCAATTGCAGTGTTTCATGCTACATGTTCTGCTGGTGCTATTTTGGGTGGCTTGATTCTTGAAGTAACTTATTAAAATTAAGAATATACTTTCTAATGAGTATGGTAAATTTCACGTTTTACAAGTAATTTCAATTAATCAATTATAATTTATTAGTCAGTTAATTTTTGTTTGTATATTAAAATCCTTTGCTCTTTTAACTATAATTTCTTTGATGATTCTAAGAAAATTGTAAGATTAGTTCTATTGTCTTAGTAAAGAAAGGGTAACATAATAATTTATCTAAATCGAGTTGATTCATATTTGACTAGATTTTCTTTTTAAGGAAAATATAAAATTAGATATGACTTTTAACCTATTCTAACTACTCCAATTTAGTAAAATTTTGAACATTGAGATATAAGTATATGAATCTTTGAGGAATCAATGCATAAATTTCCATTAGTTTTTCTCCTTTTCTGCCTCTTTGTTGAGATATACGTGTTTGATGACCCAGGCATATAGTTCATTAGTCGTGTTTCCCAACACTCTATAAGAGCGTTTTTGTTACACACCGAAAACCTCATTCTTCACTCTGATTTGCGTCTTTTCTCTTGTTCATGAATTACAAGCACCATGAGCTTCTGCCCATGGTTGCTTCTTGGAATCGTTATATCGTGCTCATGGGTGCTTCTTGGAATCGTTATATCGTGCTCCCTTCTTCCTGGAATCAAAAGTCATGATCAGTGTTTGCCAAGTCCTTTGCTTTTTTATGAAGTCAAGCTCCATAGGCTTCGCGCCACTGTGGTTGTGATAGAGAATCGTCACGACCGCGATTGGTTTTTTTCAGCAGGGAAGCACCAAGAAGTGCCCACATGAGCGAGAATTGTTGTGTGCAGAGAACGGTTTGCAGCCAAGGAGCACATCGTGCACAGTTTGCGACTTTGTCTGGAGCCGAAAAACACACTGATCACGACTTTGTCTGGAGCAGAGAAGCACGACATGAAGCAGAAACGCCACTACAGAAGAGAAGCGCGACGAGAAATGGGACACGAAAGCGCGACTAGTTTCCTTACAAGCAGAAACACACCGCTGCTACGTCTTTGCCACTGCCCTGTGTGTCCGAGGAGAAAGAGATGATGCTGTGGACTTGTCGATTTTGTTCGAAGAGAGAGACAGAGTTAATGATTTGGTGACGTTTGAAGAGAGAGGTAAATAGAAACGGCAGAGGATAAATGTGGTGGGGAAAATCGTTCTTTACAAATTAGTCCGCTAAAGCTTGATGGAATCAGATGTCTTGTTTTTGTTTCTCCAAGGTCGTGACTGCAAGAGTACATTTACGGGGTTATAATCCTAGACCAACTGATGGTGATGCCACGCTCAACCGGTGAGAATAGGAGAACTTTCGTATTATGTCTTGGCTAATTAATTTAATGCGGCCACTGATTTTCCAAGGGTAGTTATTACTTGAGATTTGGAATTCGGCCTGCCAAACATGCCCTCAATTATCAATCAGACATACAATCAGAAAAAACAAACGTGTCCTCAAATTGGATACACTGATTTGTGCATTGGAAAAAAAGGTGCATGCAAACAGACAAAAAGAAATAACAATTGCTGAATACTTTGCAGAATTAAGATGGTTATGATAGGAATCAATATACTACACCAAGACTTACATGGACCTTGTCTTGATGGAGCATCAAAGTTCGATAAGTTGATAAAAAAGGATTTAGTATAGATTTTCTTGTACGTTTAAATATTGAGTTTAGGTTCTTGGTAAGGACCCTTTACCTTGGCTAACAGTGACTTCCTCTTATATTTAGCAGAAAGAAAGTTCTAGGAGTGCAATGTCCAATACATCAGCGGGAGACAAATATAGGTTGGTTGTTGATTTGTCCTGTGAACAGCCTAAACACAGTAACCCGGATATCTTTGATAAAGGCCACTTAACATGTGACTATTGTGGTAAATCGAGAAATCCAAGAGATTGTTGCAGGAAGCTTAATGGTCGACCAACCCAAGGTCATGGGAGTATAGGCTATGGCAACACCACAAGAAAACTTGTATGAGACTACAAAAACACATTACGTGGGGAAGCATCAAATGTTGGGAGTTTTTCTAATAAAGTGATACAAACCCTAAGACATTTTTGTTTAAGTTTGATTCTCATATAGCCACTGCTTCAACTTTGTGCTTCCTAAAATAAGGTATGACCTTTCTTGTTGATCTTAAAAATAAAACAATTTGTGGGGTTATGGATTCAGGAGCTTTAGAACATGCAACAGGCTCCTCATAATTATTTGAAACCTGTACTTCATGGTAAGTAATGACAAAGTCGGTATTGCAGATGGATCTTTATATCCTATCATCAATAAAGGTTTCATTACTTCACTTCTTTCATTACATTTTTGTCCGTTCTTCATTCCCTGATTTTCCTAATGACCTTTTGTCTATTAATGCAATTATAGATAATCTTAACAACGAAGCTGGATTTTATCCTTATTGTTTTTTTCAAAAACTGAAAACAGGGAAAAACCATTGGATACCGTAGACTACAAGATGACCTCTATGTATTGCTCGAGAATAAATTTTCGTTGGTTTCTCAGAACAACCAAGCTATGATAGATGTCTTTGCTCTTGATACGTAACAAGTGATCCAACTAAATTGGCAATCTGGTCTTCTCCTTGTTTGTTCTTGAAAAACTTTATCTTATCTGGTCTTAAACTTGCAAATCTTGAGTCATTGGTCTGTGATGCCTGAGAGTTTGCAAAGCACACCAGAATGTCTTATTATTTTATTAGTACCTTTTCTTCCTTTTATGACTATTCTTTATGATGCATGGGAGACCTACTTAATCTGTATCTTTATCTGGTTGTAAATGGTTTATCTTGTACTAGAATGACTTGTATATTCTGTATGCTAAAAATGATTTTCTTTTCGTGCTTTAAGTCATTTCACAGAATAGTTTCTACACAGTTTGAAGCAAAAATTTAAAATTTTAAGATTGATAGTGGTATAAAACATAGAGATGTTGCCTTTAGTGAGTACATTGATCCACATGGGATAGTCCATCAAATAACCTATGTTCATACTGGTGCTCAAAATGGAATGGCTGTAAGAAGAATTTGGCACTTCCTAGAAGTTGCCCTGCACTTATGTTTAGCATGAACAAGCCACCATCCTATTATGGAGATGCAGTTTTATTGGCCACCTATCCCGTTAGCTACATGCCCTTAAAACATTAGGTTTGAGAATAACTTTGGGATTGTTGCTGGATACTAGTTCTTATATTATTCCTCTTAGGATTTATGGAAGTGTATGTTTTGTCCATAAAAGGTTTTGGCAAACGAGGGCTGTCAAGTATGTTTAGTGGATATTCTACCATCCAAAAAGGTTATAAACATTACCATTCTCCCTGAGAAACATTTTATTACTATATATATCACTTTTAAAAATTTGAACTGTATTTTTCCTCACCCAAATACCTTTTCAGAGAGAGTCTGGTTGAAAAGGCAACTTTCCTTATTTATCCTTCATATTCATATCTATTCATATTTGTACTAATTTTAGTGATAAGCATGATAGTCTTGACTCTTATATTTACTCTAATAGATTGATTAAACTCAATCCAAGAATCTATTCCCATAGACACAAGGTAGTTGAACGAAGTCTACCTAGTCAAATAACAAATCTGGATTCGGCTCCATTGGGAACATTTGGTGAGTCCATCGAAACTCTTATTCTAGTATAGTGATTTTGATTTTTTTTTTTAAATTTTTGTAAGAAAAAAGGATTCATATTTGTACCAAACACCCTATATCCGATTTTATCTCGCGTGAATCACTACCATAATAATATAAGATATTTTTGTTGTTTTTGTCTTTTGTTTCTATGATACAGGTTTGATAAGAAGCTTTAACTGATGCTAAAGTAGAGACTATGGATGATCAATTAAGAGATCTAATAAAATATAAGACGTGAGAACTTGTTGATCTTCTATTAGAGAAAGAAATTTTGAATATTTACTTATATTTCATTACATAAAGTTAGAAATATATATACATAGAACAGGAATCTATATGTGAAAACATAAATCACTATATTAATGCTAGGAAATCAACTAATAATTAGATAAGAATATTCCATAATATATTTTGTAATATTCTAACACTCTTCAAGTTGAAGCATAAATATTGATCATGCCCAACTTGTTACGAAAATATTCAATTCGGGTTCTATTCAAAACTTTTGTGAATATATCATCTAATTGTTTCTTTGTTTTCACATAACCGGTAGAAATCAAGTTCTCCTGAATTTTCTCACGAATAAAGTGACAATCAATTTCAATGTGTTTGGTTCTTTCATGGTATATTGGATTTGAGATAATATGAAAGACAACTTGATTATCACACCAGAGTTTTGTAAGTAATATGGGATTCAAACCACTTCCTTTAAAAGGTGTTGTATCCATAAGATTTCACATGTATACTGGGTCATATCTCTATATTCAGACTCTGCATTGGATTAGGACACAATGGTCTGCTTCTTACTCTTCCATGATTCCAGGTTCCCATCAACGAAAACACAATAACCTTTAGTAGGTCTTTTATCAATTTTAGATTTATTTCAATCAGAATTTGTAAAGCATTCAATGTGAGTGTGCCCATGATTGCTAAACAGTATATCAAGTCTTGGAGCACCTTTTAGGTAACACAAAATCTGTTTCAAAGCCTCCCAATATTTAACTGTAGGTGCAGACATAAATTGATTAACAATACTGATAGGATATGCAATATCTGGCCGAATCACTATAAGATAATTCAGTTTTCTAACTAATTGTCTGTACCTTTCTGGATCATTAAAGGGGTCACCATCATCTTTAGTAAGGTATACATTTGGTACCATTGATGTGTTACATGATTTAGCTCCAAACTTTTCAGTTTCTACAAGTAGATCAAGTACATATTTTCTTTGAGATAAGAAAATTTTTTTCTTGTTTTTTGTTATTTCTACTTCTAAAAAATATTTTAACTGATTCAAGTCTTTGGTGTGAAATTTGGTATGTAAAATTATTTGAGAGAAAATATTCCTGCACAGTCATCTACTGTAATGACAATATTATCAACATAGACAATAAGAAATATAAGATCAGTTACTGACTGTCTATAAAGACTGAGTGATCACACTTGTTCTTTTTCAACTTGAATTCAAGAGTTACTTCACTAAATTTGTCAAATTACGCACGGGAACTCTGCTTCAAATCATGCAAATATTTCTTCACATGACAGATTCTCTCATACTTCCCCTGAGTAACAAACTCAAGTGGTTGCTTCGTATACACTTCTTTTAAAAGGTCACCATGAAGGAATGCATTCTTGATATCCAACTGGTGTAAGGGCCAGTTTTGAGATGTTGCAATGGAGATGAATAAACAGATAAATGTAAGTTTTGCAACTGGAGAGAAGATATCAGAATAATCAATCCCATAAGAATTTTGCTACAAGTCAGATTTTAAGTCTTGCTATTGAGCCATCTAGGTTTATTTTGACTGAAACACCTATTTTCACCCCACGATCATTTTTCCTTAGGGTAAATCCACCAAATCCCAAGTATGATTTTCATCGAGAGCATTTATCTCTTCAAGCATTGCATTATGTCAATTAAAATGATTCAAAGTTTTCTTAACTGTTATAGGTATAAAAATTGAATTTATAAAAGTAATAAAAGAAATAGACGAAGGAGACAGATGGTCATACGAAACATAATTAGCAATGGAATAAATTGGTTGAGAAATGATGCATTGACATTTACCTTTACGAAAACCAATAGGAAGATCAAGATCCTGTGAAGCAGAATCAGACAATGATGGAGCTGGTGCAAGACATGTACCATAAGTCTATTGTCTTCTGAAATAAATATGAACAATTGGTGGTGGTACTTGGGTTAGAAGCACATTAACACTATCATCAACTTGCTCAACTAGGGGTGGAGGCATATCATTTAGAGAAATACTATTATCTGTTTGTTCAGTAGAAGCACCTGATGTGAAACTATAAATGAGTCACTCATCGTTTGCCCTCTGACTTGTAGACTTGGACAATAAGAAGAATAATAATATATTTTTTGAAAAAACCATATCAGTTGAAATCAAATATTTATTGAGATCTGGAGAGTAGTACCGATATTCTTTATAAAGGCGAGAATATTCTAAAAATACACATTTCAGGATCTTTAGATTTAATTTTGTCACACTAGGTCGCACATCTTGAACATAACAAGTGTTATCAAATATCTTAGGTTGCACCGGAAACAAAAATTTGATTAGAAAGAGAAGACTGTAAGGAGTATCTCCATAAAGTACTGTAGATGACATATGATTAATAAAAAAATATGCTGTGAAAACAGTATCAGTTCAGAATTACTTAGGGACTTACATTTGGAATAAGAGAGTTCAAGCTGTCTCAAAAAAATGTCTGTTATTTCTCTCAGTAACGTTATTTTGAGATGGTGTATTAACACACGAAAATTGGTGAAGGATCTCTTTTTGAGTCATATAGTTCTGAAATGAATTTGACATATATTTTTTGACATTATCACTTCTCAATACATACACAGAAATATTGAATCGTGTCTTGATTTCAGCACAAAAAGCACAAAAGTGAGAATACTTCAAAATAATTATTTATAAAATACATTCAAATCATTCGAAAAAAATCATCCATAAAAGTAACAAAATATTTAAAATTTGTTTTAAATGAAATAGGACAGGGGTCCCAAACATTAGAATGAACTAGTTCAAAAGTAGACTCAACTCGTCTATTGACCTTTGGACCTGACGGATTACGATGATATTTTACAAACCGACATGACTCTCAATCCAATGAAAGTATATCATGAAATTGAGAACATAATTTTTTCAATACAGGTAGAGAGGGATGTCCTAATTGACAATGTGTTTCAAATGAAGAGATAACAGTAGAACAAACAACTGATCGAAGCATGCAGGTATCGAGAATATAGAGACCATCTGATATTTTCTTTACCGATAGTCTGTTTCCTCATAAGATCTTGAAGAATACAGTGATTAGGAAAGAATGTAATATAACAATTCAAATCTTTAGTTAACTTCCTTATAAAAATCATATTGAAAGTAAGTTTAGATAAACTTAACACAGATGAAAGAGCAATGGATGAAGTTGGTTTTGTAGTTCCGGAACCCACAATGTTATAGGTCAACCCATAAACAATAGTTATAGGAAAATGTGTTTTGTATGGTCGAAAATTAGAAAAAATATTAGAATTACTTGTCATGTGATCTGTAGCACTAAAATCAATCACCCATCTATTCGAGAAAGAGATAAGATATTTTTTCTCTAATTCAGTAAGAACAGAAAATTTATTTAAAGATTCTTGATACTGCGTGAATTTAGCATACTCGTCAGCTGAAATCATAACAGTTCTTTCAGAAGATGAGGTAGCAGTAGCAGCAACAATATTAGTGGTTTGTATCATACGATTCTGCAATTTCTTATAATACCGCTTTATATGCTCTTGTTCACGGCAGTAATAGTAGACAATATTCATTTCAATTCAGAAATTACAAGGAATATGGTACTCAAAATACTCAAAACATAACAGTTAAAAATACTCGAAAACCACCGCAAATAAAAATTTCTTTTTAAGAAAACAGAATACCTCTTTACCCACAGAAACTAAGAGAACCACACTGCCACCACTAGAGCTCACGCACCACCGTCGGAAAGCCATGTGTTGCTGTCAGAAAGCCATGCGCCGCCGTCGGAAATTACCAAAAATCCTCCTTTCGCCCGGAAGTCACCATAGAACCCCATTGCACACCTTAATCCAGAATGGTGCTCGCAGAAACGCCCCAAATCACATCGGAAAGCAGAGAATCACTTGTTGTTGCATGATCTCCTCCGCTGCAGTTTTCCCTTCTTCAGCCTTCTAGTTTTGTGCACAGAACTTGCCGACCAAACTCTTCTGTGGCTTCTTTCTTCGAATAGGAAACCAACACGCACGAGAATGCCCTCCTCCATTAAATTCGATGCACGTAGCCATAACTGCCGCACAAACCTTCTCCTCGACTTCTCCCGCGTACATCAACATACTGGCCGCACTCTGAACTGACCGGAGATAGGTGGTTGTCTTTCTCTGGCACCGAGAATGGGTTGTTCAACCCTTCTTGTAGTATGATATAATATTGACCCCTAAAATCCTAAATCTAACTCTAGCTCTGATATCATGTAAAAATTAGGAAAAAAAAATTCTGAATATTTATATTTCATTACATAGAGTTAGGGGTATATATACATAGAAGAGGAATCTATTTATGGAAACATAAATCACCCTATTAATGTTAAGAAATCAACTAATAATTACATAAAAATATTTCGTAATATATTTTATAATATTTTAACACTATTTATAATATAGGATTGATAAGAAGCTTTAATTGATATTAAGGTAGGGGCTATAGATGATCAATTAAGAGGTCTAATAAAAGACATGAGAACTTGTTGATCTTCTATTAAGAAATGAACTATGGATGATTAGATAAGAGATCTAATAAAAAACAAGACATAGGAACTTGTTGATCTTTTGTTAAGAAATAAACTAGTGGGAAGAAGATCGGGTGTTTATTGTAAGAGATTCAAGGCTCAACTAGTAATAAAAGGATTTTTCAAAACTTATGTGATTACCTATCAATCATTTGCCCTAATTGCGAAAATGAATACTATTAGAATTCTCTTAGCATGTGTAGTCAATCTTGGCTAGAACCTTGAATAACCTAATGTGAAAAATACTTTTTTACAGGGCGACTTAGATGAGAAATTCTTCATGGAATTTCCTTTAAAATTTAAACTTGAGAAAAGTCAGCAAAACATGTGTAAATTGAAAAAAAATACTCTGTGGGTTAAAGTAAACTCCTAGGACGTGATTTTACTAGATTCAGTAATGTTATGACCATTTTTGAGTATAATCAAACCAATGCTAATTATATTTTATTCTTCAAATGCTTAGATAGTAATATTACTATACACCTATGTGGACGATATACTAATGACAAAGGATCATACGAAAGAAATAATGAGGCTGAAGAAATCCCTTACATCAAAATTCGAGATCAATGACTTGAATAGGGAGAAAATTTATTGGTATTCAAGTTACTAGATTAGGAAAAGACATCTTCATTTCCCAATGCAAATATATTTTGGACCTCCTTAAAGAGATAGGTGATTGGGTTGTAAACCAGCTGATTCCCTCATCGAAGCAAGCCATAAACTACAAGATGGTATCAGTAAACCAGTAGAAATTGGTAGATATTCGAGATTGATTGGAAGATTATCTATCTCCATCACACCAAACCTGGTATAGCTTATGCTACGAATGTGGTAAGTCAATACATACATGAGCCTTGAGATCTATATCTCAATTCAGTTAATTGCAATTGAGGTACATAAAGTCCGCATTGGAAAGACAACTAATTTTTTTCTAAGAATGATCACTTCAAGATAAAAGATTTAATCAATGTAGATTTGGTTGACTCTCCTGATGATAAGAACTCTACACTTGGATATTGCACATTTATTAGAGAAAATTTGGTTACTTGGAGGAGTAAAAAACCGATTATTGTGGCAAGATCAAGTATCAGACTTCAATATCAAACTATAGCTCAAGAAGTGTGTGAGCTACCATGGCTTCAGAATTTGATGAACGAATTGATGTTAGAAAGGAAAGACTGTCGTGTTATATTATCACAACAAACACTATAATTAGTGTTACCTGTAATTTAGTTACATATGGTAGAATAAAACATATTGAAATTTATCGACATTTTATCAAGGAAAAAAGAAGTTGTGATATTCTAAATATTTTCAATATAACCTCTGAATTACAACTTGCAAATGCCTTCAATAAAGAACTCGGAAATAAGCTATTTCATAGTTTGATTTGCAAGAAGGACATGAGAGGTATTTATGTACCATCTTGAGGAGTATTGACTACCGAGATTATTGAGAAAATAATTTATTATTTTCTAAATATTCCTTAATATAAATCCTAAATTAGTAATATCTATATATAGTTTCTTTTCTGAACCAACGTAGTGCATATAAATATGTAAAAAGTAAATCAGTATTACACATCAAAAACCTCATTCTTCACTTTGGTTTGTCTCTTTTCTTTGATTTGGACTACGGACTACAACATGTTCATAATGAAAAAAGCTGTTTACCCTCATTTTTTTAGTTTTCCATTTTGTTTCTACTTTTTATTTGAATGTATTCTAATCTTCTTCCCCAGCCATGACTTACAAATATGTCTCCTTTTATTTCTTTATGAGCTTTTATAACTTGAATGCATGCAATTGTTATTGGAACACTTAGATAGACCCTAATTAGTTAGCTATTACCATAGGGCAGCTGTCTATCATCTTTATGTCCTATTTAATTTCTTTTCTCATATTTTTAATAGAGTAGTGTATTTTGGGTTCTAATCCCGTCGTTACCAACATTGATTGATTTAAATAATATGATGTGTTTTTTTATGCAAATTGTTTTATTTATTTATTTTCAATGAGGTTAATACAATAGTCAATTTGCGTTAATACATTTGTGATTGGTTAAGATTGTTGCTGAAGAACTGGTGTTCTTTTTTCAAAAATTACTTTTGTAGGGTTGACTTGCTTGCAAAATTAGAGAACTCCATTAACTTGCAAATGGAAATAAACGCAAAAGCAGTGATGCACCACCGTGGATTTTGCTTTGTGGGAGATTGTTATGCCAAATGATACTATTCAAGGTCTTATCAGAATGAAATAGATGAATTTGATGCTCTATGAACTGCGAATATATTCATAGGAAAGCTTTATATGGGGCAAAAATGGATATCGTCTTGTACCTTTCTAGAACTGTGGTGTTATCCTCTGCTGGCGCTGAGCTTGATATTGAAACTTGAATGGCTGATTTTTGTGGTACTACTCTCTCTGAGAGGAACGTCGACCAGGTAGTTTGCTGTCAAATCGTAGAATATCTTTCAGTGTCAGCATATATTGACGTGACACTAGTCTGGTTAGTTCTATTTTTTAGTGTGATTTGAAGAAGGGTTAATTAACATCCAAAGTTAAAGGATTCTTTCTGGATTTATGTTGCTGTCTTAAAAGTAATTTCCTCTGTAACTGTTTTCTTTTTCTGGATAGGTTAAATTTGGTATTGTGAATGCTATTTCAGGGAAATTTAGGTTAGTATTATTTTCTAATGCATGTAAACCTTTCATCTGTTTAGGCCATTGCAGCTCTAAAGAAAGGAGCATATTTGCTTAAGCATGGGCGTCGTGGAAGGCCTAAGTTTTTTCTCTTTCGGCTTTCTAATGTATGTGTCTTTTTATTTATGAAAAATTTGGAATTATTATCTGGTTCTTTTCATTTTCTTTAATGTGATTCTGTTTACACAAATTTACATTAGGTGTATTGTTACACTGAAATATTCATTTTTCTTTCATAATTAGTAGTAGACCTCCCAAAAAATACCACAATAAGTGAGCATGAAGTGATTAAGTTTGGCAGTAAAGTTCTTGTTAGATTTAGCCCAGGCATGATTTTGAGTAATTTGTGAATTGTGACTAGGATCAGATTGTTATTTTCTAGGTTCCAGGAACCTCACTAGGCATGATGGTGAGTAACTTCACTAGGCATGATGGTGAGTAACTTCGCTAGGCATCAATTGGACGCCATCCATGCACGGGAGTAAGGAAATAGGACTTAGGGTAGATGTAGGTCTCAAAATTCTCCCTCATGCATGAGAGGTTGATCACTGAATCATTAACTTAGAATCTGAAACCTAGTTGTCTCTGATCTCCTTTTGTTTTGTTTCTTAAAGCAACACTAGAATACCAAAGGTGCTAGTGAGATTATCCTTTCTTTTTCTTAGTTGCTTCAATTCCATCCATGTCCAAAATTCTGTTGTAACAGAACTTTCTACCACGCAACTAAGCGTCAAATATAATGCTTGTTACAATATTAGCATGATGTTGTGGTCTAGTAAACCAAGTTTTAAGGAAATAGTATAGAAGAGAAGAAAGATTGGAAATCAAAGTAGACTTGATAAGATTTATTTTCTGTTTTAGTTTCAGCAGGTTACGTTTTCCTGTCAAATTTTATGTCCAGCATCAAGGTTGATGGGACCGAATGGAAGATTGAAAATTGCTGTACTTTTTGTAATGTTCACTAACTTTTCTCAATAATACTTCTATTTTTTATTAAATAAAAGCATCGAAGGAGGCAGTTGCGGAGTTCTATTCCCGGCTTTACACTGAGACTGAAACATGGAGACTTGAGTTGGGTGGTATTGCTTTTGACAGATTGGCTTGAGAGAGATTTTTCTGAAGATGAGATAAGAACAGCCTTGAATGAGTATGGTGGGGCAAAACTCCTAACCTGGATGGTTTCTTTATGGCTTTTATAAAAATAGCTGGGATTTTTTTGTGGGTTAGATTTTGGACTTGTTTGAGGAGTTTCATGAGACAAATTTTTTTACTCTCTAAATTCAGCTTTCTTGGCCTTGATCCCTAACGTGAGCATGCTTTAAACTTACAGGATTGTATGTTTATTAGTTTATAGGCAGTGTTCACATGTTACTCGCCAAAGTTTTAGCTTTAATATTTAAAAGGGTGGTCCTTAAAGTGGTGGGTGTAGCTTAACATGCCTCTGTTGAAATCTATTATCTTATGGATTTTGCCTTAGTTGTTCAGGAAGTGATTGATTCGAGCATCCATTCATGTGGTATTTGGATGTTGAAAAAACTTATGACCATGTTTTATAGTCTTGAATCACCAATGGGGAAGAATGGGTTTTATGGAAGAAATGGATAAGGAGGAGATGTATATCTACTGCTTTTTTGTCATCTTGGTTAACGGGTCCTTTGAAGTTCTTTCACTCTTTTAAGAAGCCCCAACAACGATATCCTCTCTCTCTCCCACTCTCTTTTTTATTTTGTTTTGTTTTTTCTTTTTATTTTTTTTTTTATTTTGGTAATGGGGGCTTTTAATAGAATGTTGCTAAAAGCAAAGGAGGCAAATGTGAGGATCTTAGTGTTAGAAATGAGAAAGGGAGTAAGGAGGTGACAAATCCTTTTGCAAATGACTCATTTATTTTGCAGGCTGGACAAGAACTATATACTTTATCTTAGATACCTTCTGGTGTGTTCTAAAGATGTGTCAAGTCCAAGAATAAATCTAAATAAATTTGAATTGGTGGCTTCTAGGGATGGTGACTTATGGAATGTTTTTCATGTGTAAAGTTAGTTATCTCCTTCTAAAATATTTGGATTTGCCTATTCGAGCCAAATTTAAAGACAATATGTGGGAGAAAACATGCTTAAAAATGGAAAAATGACTAACTTATTGGAAATGAGGACGTCTTCAAACATTGACAGACTCACCCTTACTAAAAGCACATTGTCTAATCTTCCACTTTATTTCTTATCTTTGTTCCAAATCCTGTCTAAGGTGGTGAAACATTTGGGTCTGTAGAATGCCTATTTTAATGGAATTACGATGAGGCTCAGAGGATTATCACCTTGTCGATTGTAAAATGTGAAAAAGCCAATCTCTGAGAGAGGTTTGGCTTTTGTTGGCTAAACTGTTGTAGAGATTTATAAACAGCAAGGCACAACTTTGGTGAGAGGTGGTTCAGACTAAGTTTGGTACTCAAGATAGGGACTGGAGAACCAGTTAATACAGACACCCTTGTGGTACCAGTTTGTGGAGGTGGATTTCTAGGGTTGCTTTTCATGGGGTGATCCTGATGAGCAAAGAAGATTCCATTTGGTGGCTGGGGTTATGGTCAAACTTCTTTTGGATTTGGGTGAATTTGGTACCAATGGTGCCATTGAGAAAAAATGCCTCTTAGTTAAAAGCTTTTGAACTTTATAACCGGGGCTGTCTATGGCAAATGGTGATCAGGGAAAAATATAGGTGGTTGGAGAAGAGGTGTTGCATGACTAAAAGGGTATGGATCCTTATGGTATAGTCTTTGGAGTTTGATTAACAAGGGATTGGAAAGATTTTGCAATTTGTATCCAATCCAAGGTGGGATATGTGAACAGTTTATGTTGGGATGGCGTTTGGTTTGGCTCTTCTACGCTCCTCACATGTTCACCAATTTGTTTCCGTTGGCTAGAAGAAAAGGTGGTTTTCTGTGCAACCATTTCTTAGAGTTTGGTGGTCTAAGTGGTGTTGGAGGTATTTTTTTTTTTCAAAGGAACTTCAATAACTAGCAAAAAAATGACTAGTGTTCTTTTATTGCATGAAATCGAAATCATGCTGATTTTCTACTTATAGGGAGGATGGACCTGTGTGGAAGTTTTGCTCAAAAAGCTCATTCTCAGTCAAGTTGTTCCATCTCCATATCGACCAGCCTTCTGCTAGTCCATCACGGTTCTCTCAAAAGTAGATTGGAGGAAAATGACTCTCCTGGAATAGCTAATTTTTTTCTTGTTTTACTTGGCTATCTGCTTATTCTCACTATTGATAATCTCATCGAACATAGTGAGACTATGGTGAATGGATCTTGATCATTTTTGCTAAGGTGCAGTTTCTCATCTCGAATGTGGTCTATGATTTTGATACTTCTTAAAGTTCAATGAGTCATGGATGGCCTGGTAGTGGATGAGTTGTGGGTGTGGCCAGGTATCCTGACTGATAAGAGAAAAAAAGAGATTAGTTTCTCATCTCTCAGGTTGCTTGGTGGATTATTTGGAAGAAAGGAGATAAAAGAGTTTTTGGGGGCATCTGTTATTTTCTTATTAGCATCTGAGATGAGATGTTGGTTCAAATCTTTATTTTGTTGTTCAAGGGCTGTATGCTCAATTTGATAGAAGATCTAGGAGAGATCAATGAGGTTTTGACTAACATGTAAATTATTTCTTTTGCTTTCTTTTGTAAATTTTCTGGAAACTGAATACATTTCTTTTATAGGTAGGACCAGGTTATTGGTCAAACCAAGTGATATTTCCAGAAATTTAATCACTAACTTGTAACTAATCCATTATTCTGAGTTCTGTGGAGACCAAGTATATTTCTTTCATAGGCAGGAGTTATTGGGTTAAGTAGGTGATATTGCCAAGAAGATTTTGTCTTTTATTTGACTTAGCCATACTAGATAAAGATGAAAACCTTTCTCGTTATATTGGTTTTCTATATGCTGAAGTTCTTTTCTCAATATTTCAGGACGAAAACTTACTGTTTTGGTACTCTGGAAAATTAGAGAAACAACTTAAACTGAGTCTGGTTTCAAGGATCATACCTGGACAACGAACTGTAAGTATGCTATCCTTCATGAAACATGACAATATGTGGATGCAAATTTCACTGATATCTTGAATGCGTAAATTCACAGCTTCAAACTGGGCTTAGATTACCACAAATTTAATTTTTTTCCGTATCTTGCAGCAAATGATAAGTAGTATTTTAATATTTTGATCAACAAGATCTATCTTATTTTTGAGTTGATTTTTTAATTAAAAGTTCGAAAAGTTACATAAAAATATGATGTATTTTGATTAGCTTCTCAAACTCGGACCTATAACTTTACTTATTTATAGAATCCAAAATTTTAGTAGTTTTTGATAACTTTTGATTTAGAAGAATTTTGATTGAATGACTTGATCATTTTCTGTCTTCTTTCATTGAATAAATAGGTGAATATACAAGAATCAAAAAACTAATTTCCAGTAATTTACAATGAACAAGGTTGATATCTCTTTAGTTATAGGTACATAATCTAATTATGGAATGATATAAAATATACAGACTTTAAATGCTTTTTAATATAAAATATACAGATTATATAAATTAAATGTTATTTTAATCTATGGCAACATCTCCTCTCAACTTGATGCTGGTTGATCAAGAAGTATCAATTTGCCAACTAAAAATTGATGACGTTGTCGAGTAAGTGACTTAGTAAATATATCAGCAATCTGCAAAATTGTGGAAACACGTGGAGGAGAAATAACACAATTACGGACAGCCTCTCGAATATAATGGTAATCCACTTCAATGTGTTTGAAACGCTAATGGTAGACTGGATTATTAGCAATTTGAATAACACTTGTAATATCTGAATGAAGAGGAGTAGGAGTAGATTGAGGGAACCCGATCTCAGTCAACAACCCTCTAAGCCAAGTAATCTCTGAGTATGCAGCAGACATGACATGATACTCAGATTTGGTGGAAGATTTGAAGACTCGATCTTGTTTCTTACTCTTCCATAATATCAAGGAATCCCCAAGAAACATGCACCAACTTGTAACGGATTGACGAGTATTGAGACAACTAGCCCAATCCGCATCACTAAAAGCACTAAATTGTATAGAAGATTCAACAGAAAAGAATAAAACTCAATATGGAGAACTATGAAGATATTTGATGATGCGACGAATTGCAGCCAAGTGAAGATGTCGCGGAGAGTGCAGAAACCGATTAACATATTGGACAACAAACGAGATGTCAGGTCTAGTAATAGTTAAGTAGTTTAAGTTCCCCACTAATTGTCAATACAAAGATGGATAAGAAAGTAGTTTCCCTTTTCTGTATAGTACTTTACATTCATTTTCATTATATCAACTAATGAAGAATCCTGAAGATCAGCTAAAGAAATTAAGTCTTGAGTATATTTATGTTGATGTAAAAATATACTGAAAGAGTTAGAGTGAACTTCTAATCTTAAAAAATATGTAAGCTGATTAAGATCCTTCATATGAAATGAATTGCGAATATGATGCTGAAGTTGAGTAATCAATGAAGAATTTGTTCCCGTTATAACAATATCATCAACATAGATCAATAGAAGCACAATTCTAGTAGAAGTTTTATACAAAAAAAAAAAAAGAAGTCATTTTGACTTTGTACAAAATTAAACTGAAGCAAGATCAATTGAAACTTCTCAAACCATGTACGGAGAGTTTGTTTTAAACCATACAATGAGCGGTTCAACTTACAAACTTCAGAGGTAGATGAAGAGAACAAACTAGGAGGAGGTGTCATATAGATACCCTCTCTAAGATCACCATGTAGAAAAACATTTTTGACATCCATTTGTTTAAGTGGCCAACCCTGTAAAGTAATAATGACAAGAAGTATTCGCACGGTAGTTATTTTAGTCACAGGAGTATATGTTTCCTCATAGTCCACACCCCTACTCTTATCGATTACAAAGATCAACCAACCTAATCTTATAACACTCAAGAGTCCAATTAGAGCAAAGTTTGAGTAAGTAAACCCATTTACATCTAATAGGTTTGACTGTAGTTGGATATGAAACAATATCCAAAGTAAAATTATCTTGAAGAGTCTGAAGTTTCTCTTGTATTGCTACTGACACTCATTCTTAACTACTTGTGAATAAAAATATGGAACTGTTATAAAAGATAAAACAACACCAAATAATGTATGATAAGGACCATACAATTAGATGGACAAAAAACTGTTGAATACCATATTTTATTATTTTATTAATTAATTATTTAGTATTATATAATTAAAATTTTATGAGAATAATAATTTTATATTATTAAAATTTTTTTTTTATTAATAAGTTAAAAAATTTTATAAATATTTTAAATTCAACAATTTAAAAAATAAAATATAAAATTATATTTTTTTTAAAAAAATTAATGACATCAGAACAAATATTTTAAGATTTTTAATTTTAAAATTTATTTAAAAATCCTAAAATATTCTTACCACCCAGTCAAACGGAGTCCTAACCTCACTAGTGGCGTGCCGCCCTATTCTGGTGAGCGTCTCCGACCTACCCGATCTCTCTGTTCCGGCCGCACTCGGCTGTTCGCGCTGCTTCCTTGCGCACAGCCTCTGGTTTGCAGTATTTTCTTCTATGGCTCCCTCGCACGCAGCAACTGGTTCACTTACGGTCTCTGATTTGACCTCTGCCTCTTCGCACAGCTTCTGATCCGCGATTTCCACTGTTTTTACTTTCCGGCTCTAGCTTCCAGGTGCATCTGCGTCTGCGTCTGACAAGAAGATATTGGTTCCAGAGGCTTCCTAGTTGCCAATCAGCTTGCTTCAGTTCTGCCTTCGACCAGATCGGGGAGAACAGAATGTCTGATCCGATTGTTTTCGGGGTTCGCAGATCGGATCCAAATCTGCACAACCACTGATGCGCGACGCGGCAGAAGAAGAACGTTAGCGCCGCGGCAAGTCAGTTCTGTCCGGCGAAGGAGTCGAGCCCGAGCTGTTTTTGAGCCGACTTTAAGCCTTTCTTTTAGCCGACTTTGAGCCGTTTTGAGCCAAGCTGAGTTGCTGTCTTACCAGATAGATCTGCTTCTTCCACTCGCGAGCTGCTACGACCAACCTTCTTTGGTCCTTTGTGCGGGACCACCTCTGATTTCACAACCAGGCTTTCTTGCGCGCAAGCCGCTTTGACCAGCCTTTTCTAGTCATTTTTCCAGTTTTTCTATGCGTGCCCGCCTCTAATTTCACGATCCGGCACAGATCCGTTTCTTTTACATGCAAGCCGCTCTAACCAGTTTTTTTTGGTCTTTTTTGGACTCTTCCGCGCGTGTACACTTCGAGTTTGCAACTTCATATGCAAATTGGATATCTGTGATATCGCTACACCAACTAACTTGAAGGGGTGTTGAATAGCATATTTTATTATTTTATTAATTAATTATTTAATTATTTAATATTATATAATTAAAATTTTATGAAAATAATAATTTTATATTATTATAATTCTATTAGAATAAGAATTTTCTTATTAATAAGTTATGAATTTTATAAATATTTTAAATATAACAATTAAAAAATAAAATTACTTTTTTTCTCCAAAAATCAATAGAAATTCTGGAGCGTCTCAAAGGTGGTGGTATAGGACTTGAACCAATAAGGAGAAGAAGGTAAATCATAAAAATTAAGAAGAATAACTACATCAGGGAATGATTGATCACGAATGAAAAAAAAAATTTATTTTTAAAGAAAACACAAAAATTCTTAAAAGAATAATCATAACAAACAAAACTTTTGTGATTTGTACTGTATCCTAGAAATGCACATTGGACAGATTAAGTAGAAAGTTTATGGCGTTCATGAGGGGACAAGTGAACGAAGCAAACACAACCAAACGTATGTAGATGCTCATAGTGAGAATGTTGTTGATAAAGATGGAAATAAATAGAGTCAAAGTTTAGAATTTGATAAGGTAGTCTATTAATAAAATAAGTTGCTGTAGATAAAATTTTTACCCAAAATTGAGCTAGAACAGAAAATTCAAGTAACAATCTGTAAGTAACTTCTAAGAGATGACGATTCTTTCGCTCTACTACACCATTTTGTTGAGATGTGTGTGGACAAGAACGTTGTGAGAGTATAAATTTTTCATTTAGAAGTTCATATAACGCATTAGACATGCATTCTCCACCAGAGTCAAATCGAAAAATTTTAATGGCAATAGAAAATTGAGTTTCAAGACATGAAACAAAAATCTTAAAAATTGAAAGAACCTCAGACTTGGAACAAAGAAAATAAATCCAAGTAAACCGACTGTGATCATCAGTAAATGTCACAAAATACTTATAATGTGTGAAAAATAATCGGTGTGATTCCCCATGCATCACTATGAATAATTTCAAAGCATTTATCTGCATGACTACCAGTAATAAAATATGGAAGAATTTTACTTTTTCCTAATTTACAAGTTGCACAACTAAAAGGAGCTGAGAATTGATTTTTATTACTTAATAATCCAGAATTCAATAAATAAGACATTACAGTCGAATTGCGGTGTTCCAAACGTTTGTGTCAAACCTTACTATTATTAAAATGACATTAGAACAAGTTAAGAAAATATTATTAGAAATAGAAATATGTAGTGGTAACAAGCGTCCAACTTTAAGCCCATTTGCAATCATCATCCCCGATACCTAATTCTGCGCACAACAATCATCACGAGAGAAATGTACATCATAATTATTATCAACTAACTAACCAACTAAAAAAAGATTATTAGAAAGTTAAGGTGTAGATAGACGTTGTGAAAAATTGAAGTAATATCACCGACCACAATAATGGACAAATTGTTGGTATTTGCAACTTGAATAAGTTCTGAACCATGATAGAGGCAAATATTTTTCAGCAAATTAGCTGAACCAGTCATATGATTTGTTGTAGTAGAATCAACAAGTCAAGTCTTACATGAAAAATTACTATTATCTTGAATCCCCATAGTTGATAAGGCTGAAACTATCATTTATTGCACCATTTCAGGAGTAAGAACAACATTTTGATTAACTGATGTGGCCAAGGGCCCGGTCTGAGTCTGATCATTGGAAGAGCTGTCAATAATTACTTAAAAAGCAATGGTCTGGCGATTTTGAGGGCGAATAGAACATTTTTTGATAATGTCATTATTTTTTACAATAATTGCAAAATTTCTTGTTATAATTTGAAGCAATATGCTTATAATTCTTGCAACTAAAATATTAAATTTTACTCATATCTCTTCCCTTGCCTTTTTCTTAAGTTGAAAATGTCACGTATATTGTAGTCATCTTCTCTTGTTCAAGAGTGGTTGTGTAAGAATACGTTGTTCTTCAATCCACTAAAACACACATCCAATGATGGAAGAGGATAATGATTCATTAGATTAGAACGAGCATTTTCAAAATTTGATTGTAACTTAATTAAAAATTGGTCACGCTTTCTAATCTCATGAACAGCCAAAATATCAAGAAGAGAATCTTTAAACACATCTGCATAAACTATATCAGAAAATTCTACGCATAAATTTTGAAAACTAGAAAATATTCCTAAATAGATAGACTTTTTGGGTGTAATTTGCAATATCACACTCCAACAAAAATCTCTTGGCTAAATTTGTTTGATTGTATAGGTTCTTCAAATACTCCCACATTGTTTGTTCAGTTTTATATGAACGTAAATTAAGAATCAATTGAGGTTTACATGACACAATAATTCAACACATTACCCTAGCATCCTTGATCTACCATTGCTCCAATTTAATAGCATCTGTTGGTGTTGGATCAGTGCCATCAAGGTACCCGTAATTCTTTTCCAGTGACATAATCAAAATTGAAATTCTCATGTTGAATAATTTTTTTCCGTTAATTTAACATAAAATTCATTTTTATTACCAGATATTTTTACTATATAAATTAGTTCAAAATTAACTCAAATGTAGAGAGATAAGCAACCGAATATAACTGAAAGATTACCAAAATATGTGAGCTTTCTCTCCACCCAAACTTGATCTGCAACTCAACCAAAAGTAGCAAAAAATATTGCTTTGACGAAAAATCACACAAATGAAAACTTACAATCTGCAATAGCCTAAAACTCAAATAACACCAAGAACAAAAAAATTATAAAACTCTATGATTAGGGTTCTAATGTCATGATAACTTTTGATTTAGAATAATTTTGATTGAATGGTTTGATCATTTTCTGTCATTCTTTCATTGAATAAATAGGTGAATGTACAAAAGTTAAAAAATTAATTTCTAGCAATTTACAATGATTAAGGCTGATATCTCTCTAATTGCAGTTATATAATTTAGTAATGGAAAGATATAAAATATACAGACTAAAAATATTTTTTAATATAAAATATATAGGCTACATAAATTAAATGGTTTTTTATCTATGGCAACAGTCTTAAACTAGGATCTACTAGTCTTTTATCTTATAAACTTGCTGGAAAGCCACCACATGTATTATACATATGCATCTCTCCGCCTCTTAACTCCCTATCCCATCTCTCCCTCACTACATGCCTCTCTCACCAAAATCAATTGGTTGCAGGAAAACAGTGGAAAACAGAAATTAATGCTTTAATAACTCAATTGTCAGATTAAAGAAAAGGAAAATCATATCTTATGTCAATATCTTAAGTATCAGTTCATGAGAGTGCTTGTTTTCATGAGAATCAATTTGTATCAAGATGATATGTTGTTTTGTATGACTTGTCAGGTAATATTTCAGCGGTACCCACAACCTGAAAAGGAATATCAGTCGTTTTCTCTCATATACAGTGGGAGGTCGTTGGATTTGGTTAGTGTTCTATCCTTCCTTGGTCTCATCTTGGGAGTACTTCCCTCCAAAGTATGCATTTATGTTTTCCCACAGCAATTTTCTTAACAAATGGTTTCTGTATATGCATTCCCAACTTAATTTAATTATTATCAAGATCTTAGTATTTTTAAGTGCTTCTGTTTTTAATTCTGTGCCTCAGGGTGTAATCCTTGTATCAGGTTAATTCAAATGCATAATTAATGACCAACAGCTCTTTTAGCATAACTAGAATCTCTCACAAAAAACTATTGAGTCTTAAAAACCTAGCTTATACGTTTGCATTTGAAAAAAAAAACTGAAACCATATTATCTGGTATCTAAGTTCATAGCTGCTATCTTCTTTGGTTAATAATTTTATTTTGGACTTAATTTTCCTAACTATCTTTGCTATTTTCTCTATTTCCAATGGAAAAAGTGATGTATGTTTGTTCTGGTATTGGCATCCACTAAGATGAGCATCCATGGATAACCAATGATCTTGGATCTTAGAGAAGGGGTAGACACACCCAAAGGAGCTCTCCTCTTCCTCTCTTCCGAATAAAAAAGGATGGACTACAAAATTAGGGCAAAAACTTCCATAAAATGAAACCATTAACTATTGTGAACTAACAACCAACCGATTCAGACTTGATGACTCAGAAACAAGCATTCCACTGAAGGAGGAAAGAACGATTAGTACCTAAGCATAAACAAATTATTTATAGGGTGCCCTTGTGTGATGACTTTTTCTATTGGTTGGTTTTGCATCCGTTCTAGCTAGGAGGAGTTTTAGAGGACGTCTTATCCTCTAATCTTGTAAGTTGTTTCTCCCTTCTCTAATAATATTTTTTATATTAAAAAAACAACAAAGAGAGAGCCAATTTCCAGAATTAGGGATAATCATAGTCAAATACTCTGTATAAGGAACATAAAAATTACAGAAAAACTCCTAACCTAAATAAAGGAAACCTTTAGCATTACAATATGTGAACAATTTTTCCTTGCCCAAAAAAAACCCCATTCACTATACTCTCACATCCTCCTATGTGTGTACAGAAATGCCCTCTTTATATATAGAGGCTAGAACAATGGCACATGCCACTTATCTCGGTGGTTGACACCCCAAATCACATAGGTGATATGTCACACATGCAAACAAGCACATGCTTGTATTTCAGACCAAGATCACATGTCACTTAGCCTGGAATCCCCATCCAGAAGGAGCCAATCCTGTGTTAGTTCTCAATAACTCTAGATAACCGCTTGTTTTGATCCAGCCATGTCTGAAACATGCAGCTTGTTAACAACACTCCATAGTCCTTTGTGTTACTCAATATGAAATCTTTTATCACGCCCATGACTTCCCAACTGATGCATGCATATAGTTCTCTTCATGTGTACTGTCTGCTGCCAATGTCCACATTTAGCACATGCTCCTATGTGCATAGAGCTTGCCAAGTGCCCACGAGTGTCCCCATCACTCGATGCTTGCACTGGTCGTGGTAGACCACTGTGCGCTCCCTCATGCTTACCCCTTGTGGAGCACTTATAAGTGTCAGCCCGTTGCTGCGCATTCACCTACAACAACATCCCTCGGCCTTTCTTACATGTCCTCGCACACTCAGTGCCATTCACAGTGTGCTTCTGCCTTGCAAGCTTGAGTGCCTCTGCGCTTGCTTGCTATGCTATCTGTGTGCTTTGCAATGTCTAAGACTTGCAAAATGTATGTAGTTTAGTGAACTAGCGCCATGACCAAGCTTCGGAATAGCCAATCTCCACCTTCAGTGTCTTTTACAAGTGCATGTAAGGTGCTTGAACAACAAACCACAGCTTCTGGGTCCAAGGGTCTATTAGAATTCCTTTCTCCCTTTTATCCTGAGGTTAGGATCACAAACCATCTTGTCTTTGGAATCTTTGGTTGTGTAGTATGTGGTCACAGGCATCAAGATGAAAGGCAGAAACTTGACACAAGGTCCAGAAAATGTGTATTTGTGTGACCCACAGTTCTCTCAGGCATACTTAAGAATGAAAGATATGGATCTTGAATCAAAGTGAGTTCAAGCATCTGAATTCAGTTACGAGAATGAGGTAACTTCTGCAAATCCTTTGTCTTTTAACATGGATATATCCATTGCACTCAGAAAAAGAATTAGGGAATGTACTAAACACCAACTATATCTGATTTGGAATCTTTTGTGATTTGATACGTTCTCCATCTCAAAGCAAATTTTATTATGAGTTTAAATACAATTTCTATTCCTAAAAAATTATCTGAGATATTATCTTGTTAGAAATGGAAACCATGAATGTTGAAATACAGGCATAGGAGAAAAACCAAACTTGGGAAGTAGTGGACTTACTTAAAGGAAAGAAATTTGTGGGATGCAAATAGTTATTCACAATAAAGTATAAGGCTGATGGTACCAAAGAAAGATACAAAGTTAAACTGGTGGCCAAATGATATATATAGACTTATAGGGATAGACTATTAAGAGGCTTTTGCACCGGTTGCCAAGATGAATACAGTAAAAGTCCTGTTGTTCCTAGCTGCCAATTTTGATTGGCAATTAGAACAATTTGATGTGAAAAATACTTTTTTGTATGGAGATTTTCAAGAGAAAATTTATATAAAGGTCTCACTAGGATTCACCAAAGATGTAAGAGCAAATAAAATGTGCAGACTAAAAAAAGAACTTTATAAATTCAAACAGTCACCCGTAGCATAGTTTGGAAGATTACAAAGGTAATGTTGGCAATGCGACATAATCTGAGTCAAGAAAACCTTACCCTGTTCATAAAGCACTCAAACTCAGGAGGAGTTACAACTTTTCTGATGTATGTCAATTGATATTATTATGATAGGTAATGATGAAAATGAGAAATTAGTGCCCAAAAAATGTTTGGTTAAAAAATTTGAGATTAAAGAACTAGTAAATTAAAATATTTCATTGAAATTGAAGTAGTTCACTCAAATGTTGAAATTTTCATCTCACAACAAAAGTATATTAGTGACCTACAAAAGAATGCAGGTAAGCTGACATGCAAACTTTGTTAGCAGAACAATTAATCTCAACCACAAATTACGAATAGTAGAGAAAGACACAGAAGTCAACAAGGAGACATACCAGAGGCTGGTTCGAAGACTGATCTATTTGTCACATATAAGATTAGACATTGCATATGTGGTAAGTGTGGTAGGTCAATTTATACACACTCCCAAAGAAGTGCATTTACAAGCAGCACACTTAGTTCTCCGTTACTTGAAAAGACACTAAAAAAGGGTATCATTTTCAAGAGGAATAACATGTTACTTTTTGAAGCCTACACTGACACTATCATGCTGGATCAGCACTGTACAGAAGATCCATTACCAACTATTGCATCTTTCTTAGAGGAAATTTAGTTATATGGAAGAGCATGAAACATAACGTGGTTGTAAGGTGTAATGCAAAATCGGAATCCTAGACAACGACTCAAGGAGCATGTGAGGTACTATAATTGAAGATGATATTAGAATATCTAAGTTAAAAGGGATGATCCAATAAGATTTTATTGTAACAATTAATCAGCAATCAACATTACTCACAATCCAATGCGACATGACAGAACAAAACATAATGAAGTTAACGGGTATTTTATGAAAGAGAAACTAGATAGTGGCTTGGCATGTACATCTTACATATCTATCAATTTTCAACTTGTAAAATTCCGGACAATCATTGCCAAGCTGGGAATGGATAATATCTATTCACCAACTTGAGGAGTGTGGGAAAGTAAATGTATAATTAGGGTAGAATGGCATAATAGTAAAATACCCGTATATAAATAATTGAAAGGCCTCCTTTTTATACTCAAAAAGTGTGTATGTAGTATGTTGTTATTCGATAATAAACATATGATTCCATTCTTCCACATCCATTAGTAGGCCACCATGCGAAGCCCTTCCATTAGTCTTTGGTTTTTATTCATTTGCTTAGTTTAATGTAGCCTTTGTACGTGATGGATCATATTAAAATATCGTTTGGGTAATTTCTATTGGTCTAAAGCTTTGAATTATCTAGTCATCCAAGCATTTATAACTTTACCACTGGAAGGCAAATTGAAGGCCCTTTTAATAGATTTTGCATTTTCTTTGTTCACATGAAATCTTCTTACTTTATTTCCAGGTTGGAATATAACATGAAAGTTGTTTGTTTTGTCAATTTATGGATCAGCCTACATCTTTGTCATTCTTTATTTTACTCCTTTAAATGAACAATTTTGGTCTGGGGTGTTATTCGTATTATATGCTCATGGTAAAAGGATTAATGCATTATAACTCCTAGTTGCTGGGCACCCCTGACAGGTTTGCAAAGACAAAGATGAGGCTGAGATCTGGTTTGCTGCACTTCAGGCCTTAATTTCAAGGGGTAGCACCACCAAATTAAGGTGCAATTCAAAAAATGATGGATTCTCATCAGATAGCACTTATAACTACTCACGAAAAAGTTCTGCGTCAAATGTGTCATCTTGCAGTAGTGAAATAATCTATAAGGTCTGTTGCTTCTTGGTTCATTTTTTCTCCTTTGAGATAAAACTACTTACTAATTCCAAGTTATGGTCTCTTACATATTTTTCTTTGCAGGATCAAGTAGAAGCTCCTAACATTCCGGTTCCTTACGAGAACTCTGCAAATAATAGACTGGCAAAAGCTTTTTCTGACGTTTTATCTTGTACGACAGCAGTAAAGGCTATCTCTAGGGTTGAGTCAGTTGCAAAGTCCCTTAACTCGTTATCATGTGAGGATTTAGATAATCAATCTTGTCGTTCCTCCGCAGTTGATTCATTTAGAAGTAGTTTGTCTAGTGCTATCAGTTCATCTAGCCACTGTTCTTCTCATGAAGATATAAATGCTCTCTGTGAAGTTTTTATTTGGGGGGAAGGAATTGGCAATGGTCTGTTGGGAGGTGGTATGCATAGAATTGATACTACTGCTTCTGAAATTGATGCCCTTTTACCAAAGGCCCTCAATTCAACAGTAGCACTTGATGCCCAACTTATAGCTTGTGGCCGGAAGCATGCTGTCTTAGTCACGAAGCAGGGACAGATCTTTAGTTGGGGTGAGGGAACTAGTGGCAGACTTGGGCATGGTGTTGAAGCTGATGTTTCTCACCCGAAGCTTGTCGATGCCCTTGGCGGGTCAACCATTGAACTGGCTGCCTGTGGGGAATTTCACACCTGTGCTGTAACTCTTTCAGGTGATCTGTACACATGGGGTGATGGTACTCATGGTCTTGGTCTTAGTGGCTCTGGTAGTGCTGTCAGTCACTGGAAACCGATGAGAGTTTTTGGTCAGAGGGAGGGCATTTATGTATCATATGTCTCTTGTGGACCTTGGCATACAGCTGCTGTTACCTCGGTGGGTAAGTTGTTTACATTTGGGGATGGAACTTTTGGAGCCCTCGGCCACGGGGATCGTAGTAGCACAAGTATACCTAGAGAAGTTGAAACACTAACAGGATTACGAACAGTAATGACAGCATGTGGTGTTTGGCACACTGCTGCAATTGTGGAGGTTACTACTGAGACCTCTGTTTCTGATAACAGTCCATATGGGAAGCTGTTTACCTGGGGTGATGGGGATAAAGGCCAACTTGGGCACGGTGACAAAGAACCCAGACTAGTTCCATCTTGTGTGGTAGTGTCAGAGGGTTCCAGCTTTCGCAGAGTAGCCTGTGGTCACAGCATTACAATTGCTCTAACAACGTCTGGGCATGTGTATTCGATGGGTATTGCTAATCATGGATTAGTTGGAAGTCTTGGAAGCACTAATAAACTTCCTACTCGAATTGAGGGCAATATCAAGAACACTTACATTGAAGAGATAGCATGTGGTTCCCATCATATTGCTGCTCTGGGCTCAAAAGCCGAGGTTTACACCTGGGGAAAAGGAGCAAATGGCCAATTAGGTCATGGAGACAACAAAGCCAGAAACAACCCAACGCTGGTTGAAGCATTGAAATGGAAACAAGTAAAAACAGTGGTATGTGGTTCCAATTATACAGCTGCCATTTGTCTTCAAAAAGCCATTTCCAGTGTTGATAATTCTTTATGCTCAGCTTGTCATAATCAATTCAACTTCAGAAGAAAGCGTCAGAACTGCTACAATTGTGGACTAGTTTTCTGTAAAGCATGCAGCAGTAAGAAATCTTCTAAAGCTGCTATGGCTCCAATTAAAAACAAGCCTTTTCATGTTTGTGATGATTGTTTTGATAAATTAAAGAAAGCAAGAGAACCTATATCATCTTCGGCATTTCCTAGGAAATCAACTGGTAGTATACATTCTAATAGTAATGAGGTAGAAGACAGAGAAACATCAAATTCAAGATCCTTTGCTCAACTTTCCAGGCTTTCTTCTTTTGATTCTTCCAAATATACTAAGATCCAAGACATCAAGCACAATGGGAAAGTAGATTTGAACAATGATATGGCCTCATTAGAAAGTTTTATGGCTACTTCTCTTCCTGGTTCAAGACGAGCTTCTCGAGGGACATCTCCCGTATCAGTGAAATCAAGTCCGTCTCTTGCTATGACAAGAAATATGGCTTATGCTAATATTACTAATCCAGAATCCATTCTTGATGATTCAAAGCGGACAGATAGCTGTTTCACCCAAGAAATTGCTTTACTAAGGGTGCAGGTTAGTCTATGGATAGCCAGGAAATTTCATTTATTGTTTTAACTCTTTCTTCTATCTTTTTCTTTATCAATTACTATCAGAAAACTTCTCCTTTACTTTTTTCTTTTAAATGTTTTGAATGTATGAATTCCTTATAATCTCATATTGGGCTATGCATCCGTAATCATGGAAGTAAAAAAGAACATGCTGTTTATCAATATGCATGGAATTTTTTTGCATCTATAATAAACATCTTAAGATAGAATTTTACCTTCTAATATCTCTCATCTTATCCAAGGCTCATATCACCTTTTGACTTGAGTACTCTTTAAACCCAAAGCCCATGAAGCATTTCATTGCTTGCACAAAACCAACAATTTCATTTCCTTTTCAGGGATGATATTTAAAGAATTCCTTACTCTTTTGCATTTGTATCAAGCACTTCCTATTGTAACAGTGTTCAACATTTACTGTCACATTCTATCAAATTAATCCATCTATCTAAAAATTACGTTAGTTTTACCATTATGTGATATATGATATTCTTGGAAACCAATAAACTAAAACATCTTCAGTTAGCTAAAATCTTGCAACACAACTTTATTGGTAGCAGATAAACTGACACTTGTCCAAAGGCATTTTAGTCCAAAAATTTATATAATTTTTTTGACAAAAAATTAGAACTTAAAAAGTAAATGTAACTCTACCATCTCCATCTTACCATATCTCCTTCAGGAAAGCTGACATCAACACCCTTATTCGACTATTTCCACATCAGTTTATTTGTTACCAAGAGTTTCACATGTTATAAGATGTTAAAACAAGCAAATTTTTTAAGCAGTTAAGTTTATTTAGAACAATATAATAGTTCAGGGTATATGTTGCTGCAACTAAAAGTCCATGGTGTAATTTCATAGAAATGTGAAGGTCCAAATAGGCAAATATATCATCTCTCCTTTTTATATAGAGAAGGCAAGAGAGTGCACAATATACTGAAGTTATGGGATGTCCCACTAGAGTTTTGGAGTGATCCAAGCAGACACTCAGATGTAGATATTGTTGGTCCTAAAATGCACTAGAGATCAACTAAAGCATAGTGTGTTTATTTGTGGAAACTTAGTGTCGCTAGAACAAGTAGAAGCACAATGTAGTGTCTCAAAAGATTGCAGAATCAGAAAGTACAAAGCTTATTGTGAAATTGTGGTGTGAGCAATCAAGCTGCTCTTCATGTCTCAAGTCCGGTCTTTTATGAGAGATCAAAGAATATTAACGTTAATTGTCACTTGATTTGGAGAAAAGTTAAGCAGGAATGATGCTCCATTGGTCATGTCTAAACTGGAGAAAATATTGGGTGATACTTCCACAAAAGCTGTAGGAGGTCCTAAGAATTTATTATCTGTAACAAGTTAGGCATGATTAATATTTATTCTCGAATTTGAGAGGAGTTTTATAAATAAAGTAAGTACGTATTTATAGTAGGCCAATGCCTTTTATAGGCTTTTACATGTATATTTATATATTTCCGTAGTTGTAGGAAATTAATAGGAAAGATAGCTAGAAAGTATACTAAGCAGGTCAACCACTTTTGCATATAAATATGTACCATTTTCTTCTAACAAAAACATAGAGATATATTTTCTCCAAAACAACAAAGAGTTTACCAATGTAGCTCAAGGGGAGTATAAGCTTTTTTGAGTTTACCATAACAGGTTATGACATGTTACATTCATGTCACTTGCTTAACAAAAAGGATTCTTAATCTTTCTTAACGAGCTCAGGAAGTCTAGCTGCTCAGCAATAAACAGATCCTACATTCACTGTATTTGGACCTATGAGTGTTAACATGATACTTGGTTTATTACAGACAAAAAAGGTCTTGCTAGTATATACATCTTCCCTCCAGCTGGAATGAATTATGACTTTATACAAGACTATATCCCCTGTAGGTGGAGGAGCTCACTCGAAAATCACAGCAACTAGAAGAACAACTCAAGAGAACATCAAGACAGTTGAAAGACGCAACAGTAACAGCACAGGAGGAGGCTGAAAAGAACAAGTCTTCAAAGGAACAAATCAGATCATTAACAATGCAGGTTGAGTATGTAGGCAATAAGCATGCATAACACTATTAATCCATTACTTAGAAACATTGTTATTTTTGATATAGTTGGACCAAAAATATATATTATATAGGTGTGTGCACATGTAGTTATATTTCTATTTTACTACTAGTATAGGGTGCATGGTGTCACAGATTACCCTTATTATCCCTTCAGTAATGACTCTGCATTCTTGTGATGGGAGAACACAACAAATAGTGAACCAATAGTTCGGCCATCCAGCCAACTGGAAAGGCAAAAATCACAAAGGTGAAGCAAACTTAATGCATTCTCGTTCAAGTGGTCTGAATGACTGAATGTTTTTTATACCACCATAGGCTTATCATAGTTCCTGCAGTAGGACTGTTTGATTTGACTTACTCTTTTGGCTAATGAAGCTTATAAGCTCTTAAAAAATAAAGGAAAACATGTTTGGTTTATCCTATTGTTGTTTGACTTATTGATAGAGAATGGTTGGTAAAGAATATTAATTAGTTAAAAAACTTAATAAAAAAACTAAAATGAACAAACCAATAAGGATTGGTAGTTTATAATAGGAATATGTTGATCAAAATTATAAAAGATAAAATTAGGTTTTTTATGTAATTTATAAGTCAAAAGAAAAAGTAGGTTTTTGGAGCTTTTTTTGGCTCTTACTTACAAGGGAATAATGAAGCCAAAGTAAACACCCTCCTAATATGTGGGCATAAATTTGCATTGCATGTGCAAGATGCAGTTCTATAGACGTAATGATTTTGATATAGCATAAGTGCCTTAGACTTCAATTGCCTTGAGCTGGTAGCAAATGTTTTATTTTTGTTTACAAAGTATTACAACACCTTAATGCAGTTAACAGTATCATACTACGAAACAACTGGAGGGAAAAGATGATGAAGCTAAGAGTTGTTCATTATGATGCTTCTCATTATACATTCACAGCGAGTCTCCCATTAGGACAAGTACTATTGTTCATGGTGTTCACATATTTGATTTATCTGGCAGTTGATGGAGATGGCTGGAAGGGTATCTGAAAAGTCAATGCCATGCAGAAAATCAGTTTAAGCTGCTGAAGTTACATATGCTGTTCTTAGTCCAGCTTCTAGTAAGAACCATTTGAATTTTCACATCTGAGATGCAATTGACCAGCCAAGTTCTCAGTAACATGATTGCCATCGTAACACATGGCTGGAACTAGAAAAATTAGTGGCAAAAGAACCAGCCAAGGAATTAGAGAGTGGGAAGTGAGACCCAAATTTGGCTTCTTGTAGATAACTCTTTTCTCGTTTTCCAGGTGTGGAACCGGTCAGATAAAGTTCAAGATAGGTATATATATTCATTCTCTTGTTTCCTTTACATTATATTAGTTACTATTTGCTTTAAAGTTGATTTACACTTTTTAAGTGAAAATTCAGTGCTTAGATTTAGACATGCTTATATATATCCTGCCTAGGAAACTTAGTATATGCAAGAACCGAATATTGAATAAATGTCTTTTGATTATCTGTTCTAATTGGCTATCACTTTGAATAATCTAGATTAAGAGATGCACCCAGGTATATTGAGAAAAAAAAAGAAAAGAAAACATTGTACAATAAAACCTGAACAAAGTCTACAGGGAAAATAGATGAGAAAATGTGTCTGGTAAATATGAGGAGAGAGAAGTTACTGGTTTAGTTGCTTACACTAAAACTAAGAGTTGTATAGATATATCCGTATAAAAGCTTACTCTCCGTGTTTTTTTATCTGCTGAAACTTCTATTTTCTTAATCGAATTAAACAAGAAACAACTGATGATGGCATCTTATGCTGAATGCAGGTTGCTCCTTTTTGGGGTTTATGAAGGCAAATAAAGGCACCCAATAAAAGCACCATTCTTTCAAGCTTAGATAAACTCACTGAAACAAATATAACTTGGGTAGTTCTTCTGTACTGTTATCCTATTTTCTGTTCTACGTTTAGCTTGAGTTTAATTTAAATTTTAGTTCTATAAGATAAAAATTAAACATGATATAATAATACGATCATCATCTTTTAATGGAAATTGAATAATAATTTCAAATTAATTCTATATTCAATTCAAAGTTGCTTGCTTCCATGATTTCTCTTTTTACAAACATGTATTCTTTTGTACATACAAAATTGTTGTTATGGGATTAAAAATATAAGTAGAGTTATTATATATCCTATTATGAATATCTACTATTATTATTTTTTTTTTGGAAACTAAACAAAAAATTATGTTCAAATTTAACCCAATTTTTTCACACACCACCCCACAAATAGTTGCAAATCTTGATGATTTCTTCCCCTGAATTTATTAATTTTTGTGCATCATTTGTAACAAAATACGAACTAATTTTAACCAGATAACAATTACAGACTCCAAGCAAAAGACAACACAAGCTGATAAAATCAGTGTATACATACATATATATATATACACACACACACATACGTACACGAGGAAAAGAAGTGGTCAAAACCTTCAGTGCATCTTAAGATGAAACTTTTCCAACAGCGTCTCCATCTTGGCAAGAATAGCCAAGCTGTTACTCATCAACTCTTTCGATTTTTGCATCCTCCTCTTCACCTCGTCAACAACCGTTTCCCCCATCTCCTCCAAACCATCAGCGCAAGTCTCCTGATCAGTCATGGCAGCGCTGATCCACGTCTGCAGATCGTTAACCTTCTCCGCAGTCAACACCTTCCCTTCCGCTCCCACCTCCATCGCCGACACCGAGTCACTGAGTCCACTCACTGCGTCCTCCAACAGACTCGCACAATCGCGCAAAGCAGCGTCCCCGTGAAGATTGTTGAGAGTTTTGATAGAAGATGAGAGGTTAGATAGCTCGGCTATGGAGACTTTGAGAGAGAGATTGAATACGAATTCTGGATCTGGCTTTATTGAGGTGTTGAGGGATGATATGCTGGTGAAGCAGGAGTCCGGATACGGAGTCACGCTGCAGACTGCTCTCATCGACTCGCTGGAGGAGATGGATGATGATGATGACGACTCGGGTTGTTTGATTTTGGATTCATGGATAACTGCTGCAACTATCAAAGAGATTATTAGGATTAAGAGAACAGTTGCTGAGATGGCGATGACGGTGAGTAGCCTCTTTCTGGTAGGTTTCTGATCGGCTACCTGATTTTCTTGGTGGCTTACTTTGCCATATCCTTTCAAGGCGTTAATGGAATCCATATTCCAATTGCAGAAAATGTTGACGAAAATCTCAAGCTTCAAATGGAATTTTGTTCAATTATATATCTATATATATATAAATATATGGAGAAGAATGAAGGGCATGGATTAGGCAAGCTAATAAATAATAATTATATACGAACATACATACACACTGGCGTCTAATTTTTAGTTTGACCAAGTTTTGGTCATAATGAATTTCAAACATATTCTACCAGCTAAATTTAATAGCAAGAGGAAATTCTATATATCTATACATATATATACACACACACAATGACTCAGTCCCTTCCCCCGGTAGAACTTTGCCCTGTTCTGGTTCGTTAGCCTGTTGTCAACTTTCTTGCTAACTGGCTGAAGCATTCTCTGACAGGAACAATTATGCACTAAACATATTTTATTTATATTTATATACAAATTAATATTATACAATCCACAATCAATATGATCATTAAAATATACAAATCATTGTGAAAAGATTATTTTACTCATTACTCAGATGTTTCATATGGGCAAACTCTTACGTGTATGATCTTTTATATTCATATGATCCTTTAGATTCATTCATGTTATAATACTACACAAAATATAAATTATTTTATAAGTAATGTCAAAACTTATCTCTTATACTGCTAAAAACTTCAATACCCCACAAATTTTTTTTTAAAAAAAGACATAAATTTTAGTGTAGAATCTCCAGATTTACAAAAGAAAAAAAATATTGTTTTTGCATTAACAAATGCTGGAATTTCAAGTTAATCTGATTCAACAGTCACTATTTGCGTATGAGATTTGCAACAAAATTCAAGTTAATCTGAAATGCGTAGCAAGTTCAAGTCAATATAATTTTGCATGTGAAACACTTAATTCCATCTACATTTTACATGAACAGACTATGAAAGAAATATATAGTAAAAAAATTTCAATTCTACATGAATAAACTGCGAAGAAGACACACAATAAAAATCTGATTATATATTTTATTGCACCACTTGTTTTTTCATTAATAAAATTAGGGTAACAATTTTAGTGTTTACTTGAACTTTTTATAAAATCTCGTGTTAACATTTTGAAGCTCCCTTTAAATGTGGGGGAAATGATTTGAGTTAAGGTCTTTTTTTCTTAAATATTTAGTTTATTTTTATTTTAAATGTACTTTTAATTTCTAATTGTTCAAAAATACAATAATAACAAGAATAAATATATATATATATATGTAATAATATGCTAATCGTACATTCATCATAAGGCAAATGTCTTACACTTTTGAGTTTGATAATAAATTTGTAATGTCTGATTTCTCTTTTAATAAAAAATTAAATTATTTTATAAAATTTTTATTAAATATAATCAGCATAATAATATAATTTATATTGAAAAATGATATTACATAAAATAATTAGTGAAACTTAAAAAATTATTTCAAACCTGAGCCTTAGAAAATAAAATAGAGAACATAATTTTATTAAATCTTATATATTTTTTATTACATGGATCAAATATTAACAAAATTTTTTTAATATGTACATATATATGATTTACAATAATTAATAAATAGTGATATTCTAAATAAAAAGAATATTTCACGATTGTTTGATTTTTTTCTTTGTTTGAATAATAAAAAAAAAACATTTTTATGACTAAATTAATTAATTAGAGCAGAAACAATGAGTTTTTTTTTTTAAAAAAAAAAAAAATTAACCTAGCCTTATTACTTCAATACCATATAATAGCTGCATATCAATATAGGATTTGACTGTATAGTGCCAGTTCAACTCTCTCTTCCCTTCTGGAGATGGAAATCTAAGTTGGGTTATGATGTATAATAAGATTATGAATGTGTGAGTAAAATACATAAGTATATACATATACACATACATATATATATATGTATGTTATGTGAGTTGCTAGCATTTGACAAATGGAGGGATTGTTGGGCATATTATGATCTAACCATTTAAATCATAATAACATTAATGATGCTCCTAACTCTCTAGTGGTAATCCCAAATTAAGAGTAAAACATTAACTATATCATTAATTTATTAATTTGAAAACCAGGAACTAATTCACTGGTTTTAAAAATATTTAAATGGATAAAAAAGATGGCTGAAGAAATGCAAATGCAAGTTTAAAGTCTCACATTCTCAGGTACAGAAAATTCCAGCCTTTCCTTCTCTTTCTCTCTCCCTTCTCATCCGTTCATTTCTCAATCTTCACTTTCTGTTTTTAAATCACAACAATTAATTCAAATCAAATTCAAAAAACCCTCCTTTCACGCTTTGATTTCATTCATTTTCCCTCTTACCATCCAACCTCTTTCTTTCCCTCTCTTGTGTTGTGTGGGTTGCGCTGAACCAACAATTGAAGAGATACATTACAGGGGATTTTCGAATTCATGGCGACGAATATAGGAATGATGGATAGTGCTTACTTTGTCGGCAGAAATGAGATTCTCTCATGGATCAATAACAGGCTTCGTCTCAATCTCTCTCGTATTGAAGAGGTTCTTCCTTCGCTTTATTCTTTTCTTTTAAAGAACCGAAACATGTGACGGTTGCGTATGAATGGGCAATGGCTTTTATTGTTTTGGCCGCTTTCCTTTGCTTTCTATAACTGTATGGTAATCGCCCCCGCTGGGCGTCCCGTGGAGGATTGATTGGGGGCAAATTGTTTTGCCAGTAGATTGTCATTGCCATCGCTTTCTTTTTAATCTAGTAATGGGTTTGTTTGGTTGTCGGCAATCATGAAGGATGGGGGAGGAATAGATAATTTGAGATGGGTTCGGAAATATAGACTCCATAAAGCAGACGACTGATGAGAAACTTGTTTAAGTGTACTTCTTTCATGTGGGTATTTGGAATGAAGGGTTCATGCGACTTTTTGAATGATTATGCTTATTTACTTCTTAATTCTTACATTTAAATGTATCTCGTTATACTTGTAGTTTGGGATGGTATCTGTGCAAGTAATAAAACAGTTATCTTTGGGTTTAATGGTGGACTTTGTACCTGAATTATTGCCTGCATGGAGAAGTGGGCTTGTTTACTATGCTAATGCTTTCTAGATTTTGCTTATTCTGCTGCCACTGGTGTTTCTTTTAATGGTGGAAATCAATGTACAGTTAGTTTATAATGCTAAGGGTTTTGAGGGTAATTGCACATGGATGCTGTTTTTAAAATAGATTACTGTTTGTGTTAATCGAACGTGCCAATCAGAGTCATTTTAACTGAATGCTTAAATGTTTCAATAGAGACCACATCTTTCTTTGCTAATATTTCTCGTCTCGATCCTAATGTTTCATTTTCATAAAATGGCTAGGCTGCATCTGGTGCTGTACAGTGTCAGATGCTGGATATGACTTATCCTGGAATCGTTCCAATGCATAAGGTCTGTTGCTAATCTTTACCTCTTCTTCATTTCAATGGTTTTTCATTGTAGTATTATGTATGTGATTATAAGTTTCTTAATTGCAGGTGAATTTTGATGCAAAAACAGAATATGATATGATCCAAAATTACAAGATCTTGCAGGATGTGTTCAACAAGCTGAAAATTGAAAAGGTAATTTCAACATGATTACAGCCCTATATATATATTTTTTAATGCAGTGCTTATGAGAAAGTTGTGCTCTTTCTATTATTTAGTCTTGTCATCCACATCTGAAGGGCTGATTATTTTGTGCAATCACTAACTGAAGTTATTGTAACAAGCTTGAAAGAAAGTTTCTCATCTTCGTGTCTTTTTAGTTCCAAGAAATAGGTTGTTTGGTCTTGTAGTTTATTCAACTATGGATGCTGACCTTTCTATGGGGTGATAGTGAAAATTGCAAGAAATACTACTTAGTGAATGGGTTAGAGATAAAAAAATCCTTAAAAGAAGGGGGGTTGGGACTAAGATCAATAGTCAAACTAAACAAGGCGCTTCTTGGTAAATGGATTTAGAGATATTGGAATGAAAAATGATAGTTTTTTGGAAAATGGTGATGAAGTCAAAATGGTATAATGGTAATCCACAAGATTTCTCTTTTATTAAAAACAACTATAGTTACAGTTTATGAAATAACATCATCACACTAAATAATGCGATATTTCAGTGCTCAAAATGGAATATGGGTAATGGATTCAAGGTCCGTTTCTGAGAAGATTTTTGGTGCGGTTCAGAAAAATTAAAATATAAATATCCTCTTATCTACGAGATTGCTAAAAACAAAGCTGTCACGATAAATGATATTGCTGGTTTAGTCTTTTCTGCTTCCTGGAGTGTCCTAGTGGTGAGGAACCTTAAAGATTGAGAACTAGAAGAGTATCAATCCTTACTTCACTTATTGGTAAACATACAGCTGCAAAATTAAAACGATAAATTGCATTGAAAATTAAAAAAGAATGGTCTCTTCAGTGTCAGTTCTCTCTACTCTTTTTAGGCCGGTTATAACTCTAACGAAAAATATCTTTTCCCCTCAAAAATTATTTGGAAATCGGGTGCCCCTCCAAGAATTGTTTTTTTTGCATGGGAAGCCACAAAAGTGAAAATTCTGACAATTGACAATTTGATGAAAATATGCCATATTACTGTCAACAGGTGTTTCTTATGTAAGAGATTTCTTGAATCATGTAGTCATCTACTCTTGAAATGTCAAATATCTCATAAATTCTGGAGCATGATACTCGGTCTTCTAAAGATCTTTTGGGTAATGGCAAATTCTGTTTATTTCTTGAATCATGTAGTCATATATTCTTGAAATATCAAACATCTCACAAATTTTAGAACATGATACTCGGGCTTCTGGAGATCTCTTGGGTAATGGTAGATTCTGTTTATTTCGAACTTCTGGCATGGGAAGATTTGAGTAATAACAAAATTTTAATAGCATCAAAGATAAATGATTTCATTATTTTGATTCTACTGTTTTAGGGCATAATGTAGAATGTTTTGAAGATCTTGGTTTTATTGTAGATATACTAATTGACATGTAAATTTTTTGTAAATGGGCGGTGTTCCCTTAGCACCTCACATTAATACATCTTCTCTTCTTTTATTTTAAAAAAAAAAAAAAATTATGGATGCTGACCTTGCCGAATTTGGGCCTGGTATGCCCTTGTCTAAAACCACTCAAAGGTTGAAAGCAGTACACAAGCAAATGTAAAACTTGAAAGGAGATCTGAAATGTGAGGAATATGAGAATAAGAGAATCTGAGGAAATATTAAGACCAACATTTTTACGAATCATTGCCTCCAGAAGATACTGAAGCATGGAGCTGAGGTGATTGGCTCCTTTTGTTATGTTCCTCATCTTTCTTCTGTATGAAGGTTAGAACAAGCAAAAGGGTGGATTTGTATTGCTTTATAGACAGGTATTAGTGCCACGGTCCAGGGACCAAGAGTCAGATTAGTATATCCTTTAGAGTGTAAACTGCATAGGTTTTTGCTTTCTTGAAGCTTGTTTCAGGGTAAGCCTAAATTAGTGAGGTTGCAGTTTTGGTGTAATATCCCATACTACCCTAGGCAGCCTTATTATGATTCTAATCTGAGGAGTCGTCTTGTTTTATATCATAGGCTACATCTCTTTGTTTTCTAGGCCAGACAGCTAGACCCTTCTCTTTCTCCCAAATCGGTTATACTCTTTGGATGCATATCAACTTCCCTATAGATGATAATACTCTGCTTCCCAGAAAGAAATGGGGGGATGAAGAGAGGAAAAAAAATGCAAGCACTTAAGTATAAAATTTAGTAAAGAAGAGGGAACTTACAAGATGATGAAACAAGCACTAGTTCAAGTTGAGCTCGAAGTAAGCTGAGATTTATATAACGTTTCCCTCATTCTATGGCTTATTTGACTATGAAATAAATTCTAGTACTATTTAGTGATCACAGGATTTCATTTATTTAGAATTTAGTTGTTAGATTGGGCAAATTGTCTTAAGTTTGCATATGGGAAAAGGACTTGGTGTAGGAGAGGAAAAGGGTTTCACAGAATAAGGTTCCATTACAAAGTCAGAACTGATGCAAGCAGTCTGGTCTATTACATACTGATGAATGCAATGATATCTTAGTGATGGTTTGTAGTATTAACGTGATTCAAAGTAAACTTGAGATGATTTTGAATGTCATAGTCAAAATAAGTGTTAGTGTATAGGAGTGTCTTTAATGAATTGCAGAGGACAATAGTTAGAACAATGGAGTTCCTGTGCACTTAATGAGAGATCCTTGACCCCGACCCAAAATTTCTATTTAAAACATTTCCTTGTTCTTTCATGTGTCCTTTGTTTAGATAGAGATTCAATTGTGTGTTTGATCATTTACTTTAGTTTGAATAAGTATCAACGAATGAGGTTTAGTTGTACAGCAAAATAAATTTTTATGTAATTTCTTATTTACAAAAGCTACGTTGATGTCCTGGATGTATGTATGTATGTCTGTATGTCTGTATAAAAGAAATTGTATAAAGATTATTTTTCTGCAAAGGCAGTCCTCATTGTTATACGTTGTATCAAATGATACTTATCCAATATGTAAATGTCTATCTGTTATTCTTACTCTACCTTTTTTATGGATTAAACTCGTGTGGCTCATTAGAATTTCAATACCCACATAAATTCACCTGCATACTTTTAAGGAGTGGAACCAATTATGCCAACAATATAATTTAGGACCGAATTCATAAATGTTCTTGATTATTTTGCAGCATGTTGAAGTCAACAGGCTTGTCAAAGGGCGGCCTTTGGACAATTTGGAGTTCCTGCAATGGCTAAAACGTTATTGTGATTCTGTAAATGGTGGCATTATGAATGAGTATGTTGATTACTTCCTGTTTCCTTTTGACAAGTAATAATCATGCTTGGACAGTCTCCCCATAGGTATATATATGTATATATATGAACTTTCATTTTTTAATGTTTTTGAACATTTGGAACTTCTTGCAGGAATTACAATCCTGTGGAGCGAAGAGGCAAAGGTGGAAAAGAGCGGACCTTCAAGGGTTGTAATAAGAGTTCAAAGTCACTGCAAGCAAACAACATGCATGGCCCTGGCTCTGGTGACTCAGCTCTCCTTAACAAAACTTGTGGTAAGCTATTACATCATTTCCGTTTTTGAGTTATTCCTTTATTTTATTTTTTTCCTTTTAGTCTTTTTAATTGTCTTTATGTTTATTGCTTCAGGGCCCAAACAAGGAAAAGTATATACCGGGGCAAGTGGAGCTTCTTCAGCCGAGGTTCAAGCTCTGTCAAAGGAGGTAATAGCAATTACAATTCTCCTTTCTAAACAAGATTTTTTTTTTCCAATTGTTTGGTTCTTTTGCGCACCTATCCCAAATTATTCCCCTTAGTGACTGGAGGGATATGCATGGATATTTGAAAACTTGGGGAGAATTATCTACTGCTATAACAGTTCTGGTTCTGTTTTTTGAGATGGTCATTATGATGAATTGATACAATGACCAAAATCCCCTGGAAGCTTGGTTACATAAGTGCCTGGGCTTTTCTTGTCTTTTCCTAATTTGTTTATGAGACAGTTGACTGCTTCTTTGGCTATTTTCTGATTTTCAGATAGCTTTCATCTCAACTGTCTGTTAAATCAAATACTAGCCTCTGTTTGGTTGACATCTTTTTGTTGGATCTAAGTTTTTTCTCACTTTTATCATACAGATTACCGATCTCAAACTCTCTGCTGACGTTTTGGCAAAGGAAAGAGATTTTTACTTCTCAAAGTTACGAGACATAGAAATACTTTGTCAGACTCCTGAATTGGAGCATCTCCCAGTAAGACCTAGTGGAAATCCCTCTACTTATTTTTGGTTCTATTAGTCATATGATTAATATACTAACGAATTCTGGCTGTTTCCCAGTGACTGTTATATACATTTATATTTATTTGTTTGTTTGTTTGTTCATTTTGTCTTCTTAATATATTGAAGTTAGTTACATGCTTGATGGCAGTTTGAACTTATTATGTGTTATTGAAATGCATCATGCAGATGGCTATAGCAATCAAGAAGATATTGTATGCTGCAGATGCTAAAGAATCTGCACTTGCAGAAGCGCAGGAATATGTGTGCCAAGCCATGGATGCGGATGAAGACGAGGAACAAGAGGAACAGGATGCTTGAATTTTGACACCAAATAGGGCCGAGTTTGTTGTGTTAAGCAAACTCGTTACTGGACTTAAGATAACCTAGCATAAAATGTTAGGTTTTTCTTGTATGTTCTGAATAGATAACTTGCTAGAGTTGAAAATACTGACTAATTTACTAATGACAAGCTTCATGTCCTGAATAAGATTCAGGACATCAGTAAGACTCTTTGGTTCACTTTAAAATGCAGTTTCTAAACCATAGGAATTTACAAGGTGTTTAGTTCACTTTAAAAATGCAGTTTATGAACTATAGGATTTATAAACCCTCTGAAAACATAGTAAGTAGGTATCATGGGCAAAAATTTTATTTATTTTGTTCTGTAAAAAATTGCTTAAATAGAACCTATTATTTGTATCAGCAAGGTTAAATGACATCCCCAAGAAGAGAAATAGGGCAGATCTTATGTAATAATGATATAAATGAAAATTTCTGAATGGTTGTTTGATTTGTGTTAAAGATGAAAATTTGTAGACAGTTTTTTCTTTAATTAAAGATGTAGCATACTTTAAATGGTATACTCTTAGTAAAAAATATCTAATATCACAAACACTTGTCCACATACATACATATATATATATATATATACACACATACATACATACATACACATATATAGGAAATGGTGAGGGAGAGAGACAAAATCTAGATTTATATCCAAATTTCAATTCATATGCCATGGTTCAGATCTTGAATTTCCATTCAAGAGATTAGGTTTTACCTCAGAATTTTCCTTGATACTGATGAAAAAAAAGAAGTTATGATTTTCTTGTCTGATTATAAGAAGGTGGATTCTGTTGTTATATCAAGTATCCAGCAAATCTTGGTTTGCTATCAAACTGACCCATCAAGATCAAATGCTATCTCTTCTCTCTCCATCATTCTGAATTATTTACCAAAATTTTCCTCTCCAGATTTCTTTCTTGCCAAACAAACAGCAGCTACTGTTTAGTTGTCGGCTTAATCAGCCTCTTCCAGAAAAAGTTAGATCAAACAGTCACTAACATGCAAGGAATTTAATATAAAACAAAATGATATATATGTAATTTTTTTAATCAGTTTACTAATTAAAATTATGTTTCCTCAATATTTTACAGGTATCAAAAATAAATTTTGTTTTTAAATTTATTGAATTAGAAGTAAATACAAATGTAATGTGAAATTATAAATATTCTATCTTAAAGAAATAAAATATTTTAAAGAAGTAATTAAAATTTGTAGTTAAAAAATATTAAATGTTAACTAAAATATAATATAATCTATAATAATAGTTAAAACATAATCCATAGTAAATGTAAGTTAATATTATAAAGATACAATACTAAATATTTATTAATAAAATTGTGTAGAATTAAAAATAAAACTAAAATTTTATTAATCTTATATATATTGGAGCATAATAGACTAGGTTTGGACAAGTTATCATTAAATTCATACATGTCATACACCCCTTTCGTGCTTATAACTTTTGATTAATACTTGTTCTATACCTTATTAATTATGGGTTTTTACTCTCCTTAATCTCTAATGTCAATGAAACTAAAGAGATATTAAATGAATGAAATTTGAATATGGATGAAATATAATTATAATGAAATAGAGTCACTTTGAGGTTTCCTATGAAATAAGACATGGAACGGAACCACTATGAAGAAGTTTCGGGAGTTACGAAGGAAAGTTCGAGTTCATATTGGTCATGGGTTGAGAACGAGAATTGAGCTCTATAAGATCTAATCTCCTATTATTCCTCTGTACCTTAGTGGTAGTGCGGTTAGCTGTTAACTGATTGGTCATAGGTTTGAACTATATTTTAAAAAATTTGATTTATTTCGAATTAAAGAATTCAGAATATTAGAACGAAAGGGCTTGCTTTAACCATTAAGAGTAGGTAACTCGTTCCTTGTGTTCTTGTTTCTATTGCATTCTATCTCATCATATCACATTTTGTTATGTCATATTTGAGAATCACCATCAATATTTCGGTGTAGGTCCTGGATCAGGAGCAAATTGAGGTGAATTCGTAAAGGTTCGGAACCTTAAGGGAAAAAATTTATATTGTAATGGCAGAAATAAATAATAATATTAGCTTTTATATTCTTTACACAGTAAATTAAAGTGCCCAATAAGTTTACGAGAATGTCCATTTTACAGTAATTCATAAAAAAATGAAATAAATAGTTGAAAATAAATAAATAAATATCATATGGAGTTAACCTCCACTAACAACTTTGATAAGGTTCGGGAGGTAATCTCACTCACAACTATCCTACTTTCAGGATCTGAATCTTAGTATTCTTAATCTGAAATGGTTAACAGGAAAGTAAGCTACACTAACCTGATAAGAATATAACACTAATTACTGATACAGAAATTAAAAGTTGATAAAAATTATAAAACAACTAATGAAACTATTTAATTTAGGTAAATTCATTTAACATAAAATCGTTTATTTCATACCTATCGTTACGAGTTTTTAAAATCAACCTATAAAGATAATAACTTAAATAACATTATGATTTCATATACAAGTGAGTAAAAATAACAACTTTCCTTTTTATTTGCTCACTAGTACTTCTGGAAGTCTATAGGGATGTTTTCCTGCACGTGAATCCAATATCTAAATTTGTTAATTAACTGACCGTCTCTATACTCCATCCGATAAGGGGTGCCAAACACCATCCTCTCGATACCTCGTCCGGTATGAGGGTGAATTATATTTCTCAAACTCTTCCAGTATAGGACTTTTCAAGTTCATTCGATTGAGGTAATGCTCACAGTAGGATTCTCTATGTAGCAGGTCCGTCCACCATTTCTCAAGGTACACAGTAAGTCTTTCATACATAGATTTATACTATTAATCAATTATTAGTTACATACCAATATCTCATATTTATAAATCAACAGTAAATCATGCAAATAGGTGATACATACATCAAGAAACGTGATTGAAATATTTATTGCAAAACAAATCAACTAAATGAAGGCTATGCAGTTAGGTAAACTAAATAATCGAGAAAGCAATTAAAACTAGCAATTTAATGCACATAATATAATAGTAAACATTTCAATTAGTATAAAAAAAAATAAACAATGAACTAGAGCAAATATGAACTGATCAGTTCTGTCTCTATTAATAACATGTAATTATTTTTAAGATTTTTTTAATTTTTACAAAACACAATATTATTGATTATTATGCTTCAATTTACCGTAACAGGAAAAATGGTGAGAGACTCTTAACTCGGATTGGTGTCCGAAATACCATACTTTCCATTATGCCTCTTAGCGGTCCCCAAATTTTTTGAATTTTTTTCGCGAAAATTAAAATACCAGTTATGTATCCAAAAATATCCTAAAAGGGCAAAATAGACATTTTAAAAATTTTTCGATCGATTTTAGGGATTCGACATGGCAGCGCGGCCGTGCTCTGATGCTCGCATCGGTGATTCACCTTGGGCTGGTCGGTTTCGATCGATTTAGGCTAGTTTTGGCCGGCTTTGCACATAAACTTGTGAAAAACTAAGTTAGGAGGTCTCGATTGGCTGAAAAAAATAAAAAACCGAAACCCTACTAGCAGAAGATCTCCGGGTGCAACGGCTTTACCGATTCTCCTTCGCGGTTGAAGTTTTTTTTCGGCTACCTGCACCAGAAAAGGACGGAGAACACAGTAGTAAAAAACACACGAAATGAAAAATAGAAAAGGAGTTATCGGAGAAGGTTTTGAGTTTTTGCTGCGACAGCTTGACCGAGCTTTACCTGTAATTTTTGGCTCACTTGTCGACCCTTTAGCTCCGGTATGGGCATAGGGAGACTCGGGATTGAATTCCGAGTGGGAAGGAAAAAATTTACTTCTTTTGTCGGTCGGCAGTCAGCTAGTCTTCCCTTCGACTGCCTCATTCTTCTTATTCTCCGGCTGGGTGTCAGCTAGGGTTTCAAGGTCGACTAAAGAGAGGTTTAAATACCTCTCTTCTCTCTGATCCTAGCCGTTCATCTACGTCGACGTGGAGCGAGAAGAGTCGTCTGATCGTTGCTTGTCTAGACCGATTGAGTGGGTAAATTTGGATCATCCATTGCGATCAATCTCGTCTATCCGATCACGTTTAAAAGGGAAATGCATCTGAATTGTTCGTGCGCATGGGGTGCGATCTGGGCCATCGGATCACCCAGGCACGTGAATCACTCGCGTGGCTTCCTGCGTGAAGCCGAGGTCAGCGTGCTCGCCACGTGGCGCGTTCTGACCTGTTGTGGCTGCTATCCAAACCGTCTTACGTGGCCAAAGTTTTTCTTTTTACAATTTTACTCTATGTTTTAAAGTTTTCTTTCAAAAACACTCTCCTTATTTACACTTTCACTTATTTTTCTTAAAATTATTTTCAATTTCGTTCTTAATTTATTTTTTTAAAAAAAATTTAACAAAAATTAAACTAAAATAAAAATCTAATTATTTATATATATTTTTTATAACTTAAAAATTAACTCATGTCAAATTTTCAAGATCGAATATTACAGAATTAACTAATCACTTGCCTTCTGTCATTATCTAAGAGTGGTAGAAAAACTTGTCACCTAATAAACCTAGACCAACTAGCTTAAATGTTTTTTAAACTAAAGTTGTGCCCAAGTGAGCCAGTTCAAGTTGAATTTTACTATGTTGGCACAAGTCAAGTTCAGGTTTGAAGGTAAAGAAATTCATTCAAACTTATACCCGGTTATGTATATATTTAATGTTAAAATATTTTAACTTTAATTATAAATTATAAAATATGTACATAAAAGATTATATATATATTAAGTATTTTTAATTTTACTTTAGTTTATTTTATTTTATTTTATTTTACTTTTTAATTATAATTATTTATATATTGGATAGATTATAGAACTAACTTCATTTATACTCAGAAATTAATTTTCTAATGGTAATACAGTTATATTTTTACTAATATAAATACATATTTTTTTATCACAAAATATTAATACATATTCAATATATGTATTCGCATTCCTAGTCAGTAAATTAGGATTAAAATTTGAATGAGATACATAAGTGAGTGTATGTGTGTGTGTGTGTGTGTGTGTGTGTTTGCTTTTGAATGATAAATGATAAACTAAAACTTAAGCCGCAAACCAAAAGAAGATGATTCTTCATTTGATATCTGATCACTCGGTATACAAAGACAAAGATATATAGCTGAAACGAAGAAATATTTAGACTCCAAAAGTCCAAACCTTTTGTAAGAAAACTAGAAATGAAAAAGAAAAGAAGTTACATATATATATATATATATATAGTTTATATATATTATTGTTGCAGAAGGGCTATAAGAGTGTCGACATGAAGAGCAATAGGATTGGCATCCAGCAGCCGAGACAGCCTTTCACTTAGATCATCAATCTCCCTTTGTAGCCTCCTAATGTAACTGCATGTTTCCTTCACAACTTCAGATGTTGCCACCTACATATACACACACACACACACACACACATATAAATATATATATATATATATATATATATTAACACCAAAAAAAAAAAAAAAACTTTCTACAATTAGAAATAATAATAATAAACAAAATCACCCACACACACACACACAAATATATATATATACCATTGAATTTGGGATATGATCAAGTTGGGACAGCAAAGCTTGTAACTTTGAAACAAAATCATTCATTTCAAATTCTTCATTCATTGTTGATTTTCTTGTCAACGGGTGGAATTTGGAACTGGGAAGCTAGAGAAGTTTATTATATTTATGGAGTTTTTGAATAATAATAATTTAAGAGTTGATTGATAAAACACAAGTGTGTGTGTGTATATATATATATATATATATGTGTGTGTGTGTGTGTGTGTGTTAAATGGGTCCCATTTGTCCCACATTTGCATGCTGAATGGACCCACAACCAATCAAGTAATTAGATTCTTAAAAATCAAAATATGAGATTACCATTTTATTTGCAGATGGGATGTTTACATTCTACCAAAACCAGGTCTTGTCCTTTATTTCTCTTACATTCACACCCATATCACTAAAATCTTAAAATTCGCTCATTAAGATTTGTTTAATCATTACTAATTAGATATTAAATATATTTTTGCTTCTTAAAGTACGGTGTTTGGATGCTGCTTAAGAAGATAATCTTTTGCTAACATGGGCAAAATCTTTAATTCATTGTTTCTTGACATGTCAAAACTAATTTCTTATTTTAAAAAAAAAAAAAAAAATTAAAATTTATAAATTTCATAATTAAATGATATTTATATAATAATAGTAATACAACATCTATGATTTTTTAATTCATCTTCAAAGTGTGTTCTTATATATCATATGGGATTTGAAACTGAGAAATGGACATGGACGCATCATCCCTGTTTTCCAACTGATACAAACAATTCAACCTCAAAAATGTACGAACAAACAGAGTCCTTTAAACACAGAGGCCATTTTTGTGGCTAATTAATCACCCATACACCAAACAGGCTTCAATTAATCTCTTTCTCCCAAATTTCATTTACAGTGAACGACTCTCAAAATGAATAACAATAAATTTCCATCATTCATTATTGTAGTTTTCTTTTAAAAAAAAAATAATAATAAATGGGTCACAGTCAAGAATAGTTGAGTCATTTTACAAGCCCTATCATCAATTTATCATTTACCCAGTACAATTTAAAAACGTCAGGTAAAATATTAGCTAACCTCACTTTTTTATGTCCAGATCCTGCTGCGCCTTCTTAGAACAGCATGAGAGAATGGAAAATTACCTTTCACGAGTTGAATACTCGGCTCTTCACAATCTTTTCGGCCTCTGCTACTGCCAAATGTCTAATTCCGTTATTCTTCAACCACTTTTCCCCTCCTGCAATGCTATCTTTAAGTTCCTTCTCCCCCATTTTCAACAGCTTCAAGCTCCCACTAATTCGAGGAAAAAAACCCTCTGGTCTCAAGCACCAAACCCCAAAAACCCCAAACAGAACCTCCACGTCACTACTAAATCTCTCAACACCACCATCAGAGAACTTTGCATTGCTCATAAGGACACCATTAAATAATAACCGATCCACACTAGCTGCCAAACTTCTCCAAACGGCAACAAAATCCATCCTATTCAAATTTCCTTCAATTATCGACATTTTCCCTTGCATGTAATCCAAAGCCGCAGCTAGGGTCTTTGATACTGTCCATGTGTCTTCACTCTTTTCCTGCCACTTCTTCCTGTTCTTCATATAATCCCGAGATCGGGCATCAAATCCCCTCAAAACAACAATTGATAACTTATCAACCCACTCTGCTCTGAATTTCTCCAGCTTCCCTATCTCCTCATTGAAAATACAATTACTAGATCCTTCAAGCAGACCCTCGCTACCAATGCTCTCGCTAACTGGTATTCCCAACTGGTCATTCTGATGAAGTCCCATCTCCAGCAAAAAGACATCCTCACACCATTCTTTTAAAAGAGATTCAAAATAGCAAGCAGAATTAACGCAGTTTACAACTTTGATTAAAGCATCATCATCCGTTAATGCAGTTAGTCCTTCAGCTTCTTGGCATCTGAGAATCAAACAATCCAAAAAATTTTGTATAATAGGTGCACCAGTTAATCTGAGAAATCTTGACCTCAAAGAAACTATAGGCAATGAACGGGATCGATCAATTACAGATGACAGACACCGAACAACAGCAGTTGAAACTGCAGGAATTTTGCAACCTTCAGGTCCAGACAAAACAACTTCCCCCTGAACTTTCACAGTCCAATTTCTCTCATCATTCATCTTAGGTTTTAGCTTCTTTAGCATGTCACCAACCTCTATTTCTGCCCATAAATCTACCCAATCAGGTCGATCACAGAATACGGATAGAGATGACACCTTCTGCAGGCTCACATCATCCTCAAGTGAAATCAATATTCCAGAATGAGATATCAGCAACTTCACTCGCTGATCAAATGATATCATCAAGTCAACAAGATGGAGCCATGAAATTCTAGCCTGTGATTCAGTGCCAGAGGCACTTTCTTCTTCCAGTTGACCAACATAAATAGGGAATACCTCTTTGGCCAAGTACATAGATAAGGAGTTTACCATTCCTGATATCCATTCTTCTCTGCAGCTATACCCTGGTAGCTTTGCTTCATCAACCAGGGGTTGCAATAATTCATCCATAGAATCAACATAATCTCTGGTTATCTTATAAACAAGGGCAAAAATGAATTCTGGTTTATCAACCCACTTTGAGAAATAACGTTGGGATACAACTGCTAGAGGACTAACAAGCTCTTCAATAGCCCAAAGTGGCTGGTGGAGAGCAACTTCCCGATTATGGCCCTCGAGCTGCCTAGATTTTCTTTGTCTCTGCAACTCCTGCAGACTGCATAAGGCAAGAAAGTTTTCACAATACTGCTGTTTCAGGTGCCCTTGCATTGTGAAGAGAGGATTTCTGACATCAGTTGATTTCCTTGCGTCTGGATCTGAGGAAGTCAAACTAGACACTGGTGGTGGCCACCCAAGGGAAGCAAGAAGGGCGCGGTGATCAGCAATGGCCTGCGGTCTTAATATGGCCAAAGCCCGATCTACTCTATGGTCAACTGCTGAAACAAGGCGTGCCCATTGAGGGCGCGCCTTTGTTACTCTAGTTAAAACAACTTCTGTCTGCTTAAGTGCTTCAATAGCATGCATGCGCATTTCCTGAAAAAAATAGTTTGACATGCACTGCGATGATCAGAAATCTATTCCTCCAGAAAAGTTAGTTCTCATAAACAAAGAGTGCTTACTTCTGAATTTTGTACAGAAGATTGTTTCTTTAGGTTTTTGTTCATAACAGAAGAGACAGCATCTTCGATGTCACCAATGGAAGAGTCAAGTTTTAGTGCCGTCTCTGAAGCATAAAAGGAAGCTTTTTGAGAGAAGAGCGTGAAAGAGTATAATAATCACACATCAGTACTAGCATGCAATAAGCCATAATGAGAGATCTGATTTTAGGAATCCTGTGGGAAAAATGTAATATATGTATGTCAACATAGATACAGAAAACAAAGAAGAGGACAGTACAGATATATGCTGATTTGGTCACTCAACAAGAATGGAATTTGACAGCAAGTTCATGTCATCATCCTATGTCGGACTAGGCCAATGAGGCCAGCAAGTTACCTTGGAAGCAAATACTGAAGAAGAAAGCCACTCCTTTTTTTTTTCGCTTTTTTGAAGTCGAGGGAGGCAGCTTAGGGTAAAACCATTGGAACTTGAAGATAAGTGGTAAAATTGGTTAATAGATATTATTTGTGCCAGGGGGAAAGGAGTCGCTTAATCATCTTTTGCTTTGATGGCCCGTGGCACATCTTTTATGAAATGCCTCCCTTGATCTTCTTAGTATTAAGTGGGTTATTAGAAGTATGATGGCTAATGAACTTCGGGCCTGGAATGGCGTCATGATTTTCTTTTGGATCATCAGCCCATGCCCTTGTTTTTTTGTCAAAAGAGAATTCTCTCCCTTTTTAGGAGGATCCTGGAGACATTATAGATATTTCGACTATGTTCTTTTGCAATTAGGAGCCAGCCCTTGGGTCCATGTTAATTAAAAGATCCTTTTCTTTTTTGTCTGAAGAGAAAAAAAAATAACATCATGAGATATTATAAAAGCATTTCTGTAAAATAGTAGTAAATCAATCAATTAAAACAAGGACAAGAAAGAAGGCCTAGTTAGTAAAGGGTCATCTCATGTCGTTGATGGTAAGGGTTGTATACACATCTTGGAAGGAACAAACAATTGGTAAATTAGCAGCCATGAAAGGAGGAAAGAAAATACTCACCCATGAATTCTTTTATAAGTAAACAATCTCCATAAGACTTGATAATTAGTATGGTTCTACAGTGCTATAAGAGAAAAATTCATGGGCATTAGCAGAACAGAGAGTAGAAAACCATTAGTTGCAAAAGTCATTGCAGAACATCATGTTCAATAGAGAATCATTTGGTTCATCATTTCACCATATTTGAGCTAACCCGTGACATGTTTTGAAGAAACAAAAAGATATATGATCGTGTCAAGACCTGACTTTGATATGTGATTCACAAGAATCTTATTTTTAACAAAAGAAATTAATTTGTAGAATTTATGGTAAAAATTGAGAAATAGAGGTATTTAAAAAACAAATAAAAATTATGGGGAACGATTTTGAAGTAAAGACATAGAAGAGACAAAAAAGGAAATTAGAAAAAGAAGGGAAGATTCTGGAAGAGAGAGAAATGGAGTTTAGGGAGGAAGGGAGAGGGAGGATTTGAGAGAGAAAGAGAATGCAGAGAGAAAGAGATGCGGCCAACAGAGAAAGGTTAGCCAATGAGAGAGAAAGAGAGAAATATGCAGAGAGAGAGAGAGAACAGCCGAGAGAGGAGAGAGAATGAGACCGAGAGTTTAGAGAGAGAAAGATAACAAACTGAGATTTTATATCCAAAGATTACATGTTTTCATTTTATTTCCAAAGATTACATGTTTTCTTTCATTTACAATTTACCATTTAAGTAAGTGAATCAATCATTGTCATGAAATTGGAAGCCACCGTTCATAAGAGTTGTTTCCCATCGGTCATGTCACACGGAGAGAAGAAGATGAAAAGTATCTCGGTTCAAAGGAGAAAGAAGAGACGCTTCAGAGGGAGTCGGCCGATTCACCGAATAAAGGAGAAGTTCAGTAAAATTGGTTTTTTTTATTTCTTGCGGCCGGTTTCACGTCCTTTTCCACGCACCCATCGTGATTCTATGCTTCCTTGCTTATTATTGAGTGTTTGCACCTAGTTCTCAACAATTCCCTCTCCTTGAGCATCAACGTTAAAATTCATCTTCCAAACATTTAGTGTCCAAGAATATATTTACTTACTATTTATTATAATTTTATATAGATATATTTTTACTATGCTACCGAAGGACTTTCTATGGATCTTCTACATGATCCTATTGCTTGTCATTCGAGGGTTGATTCTCTTCATTGTCTCCTTTTTCCTCACATGTCTCCACTATCATGACTATTTTTTCTCTCCACTAATACCCTGGAGAGTATTTTTCCTTGCATTTGTAGCGAAGATTATTCTTCCTCAATTATGTATGATTTAGACCCCTCAAAGATGCCGCATCTTGAAAATTTTGAATTTTGGAGAAATATTGAATTTTAGAGAAATTTTCAGCGATGGGAACTCTTCCTTTGGAAGAAGTTGTAGAGAGTGATTCAGCTTATTGTGACGGCTGATAGCATCTACTGTTTGTTCTTAATATAGAGTCGACTAAATGCTTGAGTCAAAGTGGGCGTCCTGTGCGTCCTCATTATCGGTCTAAGTTCATCCTTCAGATCACTTAGAAAACTGGAAATAAATTTGCTTCAGAAAGACTGGGGTTCTCTATTAATAACAAAGATCTCATTTATTTAATTTTTTTTGGATAATGGAGGACGGTGTCTTCTAGGATCAATTTATTAAACTCTTCCACAATGTTAAATTTTTCTAAGCTTCTAAATCTTTCACACAATTTCACCTCAAATATTTCTCCTTCAAACATATTAAGATCATTTGCTCACCCATGAAACTAAATTTCTGCCTTATCTCCAAGATACATTGAAACTATTTTCACTTTGTATCTTTTCAGATGTTGAAAACATGAAAATACTTGTTGCATCGTCTAATCCATGTTCTAGAACTTTTCCCATTAAAGATAAGAATTTCATTTTTCGAGGTAATTGCTTGATTACCATGCAGTCTGAACTGCCAACCCCTATTTCTTTTGTTTTAGGGTTTAGTAAAATTTCTTCTATCAATATTTAAACAAAGACAGAGGAACTTACCCTTGTGGCTATTTCACCTATCCAAGAGCTATCTTGCAAGAGTTCAGTGAATCTTCCCAATTGTTGGCCGAACATAGCCAATATTTGGTCCACAATAACTCGAGTTTGTTGTTGTGATTCATATATTTCGGATCTTAAACCTGAGAGCTTTTGGTCCATCTCACGCATTTTTTTCCTCTAAAATTGATATCTTTTAAGATATGGGCGTCATAACTTTACCCTTACTTTTTACAATATTTACAAAACTTGTAAGAATTTCATCATAATCAACCTACTCTGATATCAAGTTGTCATGACTTAACTCTGCTATATAATTCACCGGAACCTTAATTTTGGCAAAAGAAATTAATTTGTAGTATTTATGACAAAAATTGAGTAGAGATAATTTTGAAGAAAAAATTAAAATTATGAGGAAAGATTTTGGAAGTAAAGAAATAGAAGAGAAAGAAAAGGAAATTTGAGAAAGAAGGATAGATGAAGAGAGAGAAAAGAGGGATTTCGGGAGAGAAAGGGATGGTTAGAGATAGAAAGAGAATGTAAAGAGAGAAAGAGATGTGGCCGAGAGTGAGATGTTATCCAATGAGAGAGAAAGAAAGAGAAATACAGAGAACATCCAAGAGAGGGGTAGCTGAGACAAGAGAGAGAGTGAGACAGAGAGTTTAGAGAGAGAAAGATTGAGATTTTATTTTCAAAGATACATGTTTTCTTTCGTTTACAATCCACCAGTTAAATACATGAATCAATCGTTGCCATGAAACCGGAAGCCACTGTTCAAAAGGGTTATTTCCCGTCGGTCGCATCGCACGGAGTAAAGAAGATGAAAAATTGTTCCAATTCAAAGGAGGAAAAAGAAGCGGTTCAGATGGAGTCGGCTAGATTCACTGAATAAAGAAGCGGTTCAGCAAAACCAGTTTTTTGATTTCCTGCGGCCGGTTTCACAGTCTTCTCCATGCGCCGTCACAATTCTCTGCTTCCTTTCTTATTCTTAGGTTCTCAACAATGGCTATACAAGAAAAGATACGTTAGGTAGTATCATGGAGCGTTAAGCCTTTCCCTTTATTACACAATGGCTAAGAGAAAACTTATGACCCACAGTAGCATGATAATGCACCTGAATCCCTGAATTGAGTATCAAACATCATTAAGTTCCTTGACAGCTCAACTTAAAAAGCTTGCTACGAACACAAAATATGAATTTGCAAAGAAAAAAAAAGAACAAAACAAGGTATATAGCAGGAAGAGACCAAGCAACAGATGATGGTACTTCCGAAGCATCAGTCTCACTAAACTGCTCCAAATATCAAACTATGATTAAAGCCAGTTTGACTTAGCCAGGTACATTGACAATTGCCCTATGGCCCCAAATCATTAGCTTGCTTCAAAAATTCCAAACTTCATTGATTATTAAGGATAGTTCCCCACTGAATTCTGTCTTACTGATCTCATGCATCAATGCTTGCACTCAAAAATGTTCCCCCCATTTTACTGGTCCTCCCATCACACCCCTCACCTGTGAAAAATCCCTGTTTTTCTGGTTGCTTTAGCTAAAGATGAATGTCAGAAAATCTCCCCGAAGCAATATTGAATAAAATCATTCAGATGTTATCTGAAAGCAACTTTTTCCTTGAAATTGTTATTACATGAACATTTGGAAGCTGAAAACAAAATTGAAATCTCTGCCATGATTACAGTTTCCAAGGATCATCCTTTTATTATAACACATATGTATATCACAAACTTCATAGCTTAAGACTAATATATATATAGAGAACCAAAATGCTTGCTTGGTGGTTTATTTTCATTAAATGAATCTTCAGACAGAAAAAAAAAAACAATAAAGACAACATATCATACTATAGCAAAGAGCACAGAACTACGAAAAAAAAAATATGGAGGATACTCAAGTCCATATACTTAAGTTTAATAGAAAACACATGGGAAATGGAAAAAAGAAACAGTTACAATTAAAAGGCCAACTACTTTTCCATGTGAATTACTGATAAAACATAATGCAGCAATCACTCCTCATCAACAGATTAAAGAAACTTATTTCACATGTCCCAATAAAATGTTCAAAATTCCAACCTCTGGTTTTTCTCATTGCTTTTTGGTAACTCAAAGAAACCCCATTAAAACCAAGATTCTTTACAAATTCCAAATACAACATTAAGGGCCAAAAAACCACACAGATCAAAGTTCATGATGTCCAATACGCACCTCAAATCCTAACTATTCTAGTTCTTCCCGATTCATGTAGTAATTAAAGGAATTAAAAAGAAATTACCGTATGTTCATCTGATGGCATGTTAATTTCCTATACACTCTGTAACACATTCCATATTTCCAAGCAAGTGATAAAAAAAATTAAAAAAACGGGGAAACAAAACTAGCCTGCATATGACCGAACAGTCTCTACTCTGGCGACCTCCTTTGCCAGTGTCTGCAGCTCCTCCCCCACTGTCTGCTCCTTTTTCTCCACTCCCTCTTCTCTTCCTCTTCCTGCATCTACACAGAAAAATCGAAAAAAAAAATCCATACCAGATTATAAAAGAAGAAAATTTATATTAAAATCGATTATTTGAGGTAAAAGAAATGAATACTAGAAGTACCATAATTCACAAATACAATTCGAATTTAACCGTTTTCATACTAATCAAAAAGCAAGAAATTACCATGCAGATGACATTGGATCACGCATGAAATGTCAATGTATAGGTGTATTAATCAGAAAAGAAAATGAACCTGAGTGGGAGGTAGAAACGCAGGTTGAGGAAGAAAGATTGGCCAATCCACCATTGATATTGACGAAGAGACAATCGATGCGATCAGAGAAACTAACATAACTTGCAAGGATTGATTCGAGTCTGCGGTTGAGATCGATTAGGGCAAGATCCAAGTCGGAGCATTGAGTGCCTAACTCAGAGACGAGAGTCGATGCTCGGACAAGGTCTTGCTCAGCTTTGAGCTTATCGTCGAGGAATGAGAGGACCGCGGAAGAGAGACTCGAGGGTAGAGGGAGTGTTTGGATGGAGTTCATGGGGGAGGAGGGAAATTCGATTGTGGGTCGAGGGTATTTTAGGGTTTTTTCTTTCTCATAGACTCTAAAACGGAGCTGCTATTACTTGGTTGCTTCAATGGAGATCATAGTGAGTCAGACTCGGAGGAAAATCTGAGTCAGTTCTGAAGTTCGGTTTCGGAGACGATGGGCTATGTAGGTCAACCACTGAAATCCAGTCTCTTTACTGGGCTGAACTTTTGTGAATGAGAATGAGTTTTGATTTGAATTTTTGGAAGAACAAAATCACAAAAATTATTTTATCATTTTCTTATTAAAAAAATTTAGATTTCTGAAAAAAAAAAATGTATGGTTCGGTAGATTATTTTAAATTATTTTAGATATGTAAGAAAACTTTAAATAACTATAAGTTTAGATAAAATATTAATTTTAAAAAATAAATAGTTAAGTTTTATTAAAAATAAATAAAAAGTATATACTCAAACATTTTATATCTTATATTCTTATATATTCATAATCTTTAGAAAATATGAAAAAGCCCATCAAACATTAAAATTTCATTAGCTCCACAATACTCTGAAATTGCCATCTAATATCCTCAAATTCCGTACGGCTAATGCCATTAAAGACTAAATATAATCGACATCAATATATGTATGTTATTCATATTAGCTAATTTTGAATTTAATTAAGTAAATTCAATAAATTTTATTTCTAATCAATCATATAAAGTGTACATACATAGTCTATGTACAATCTTGAGGCTATGAAGTATTTTAAATCTTCAAGAACTTGTCGATGGACGTGAACCAGTTACTTTTTGAAGAAAGAACTCTTTCCATGCAGAATGCTGTTGAGAGAGCCGGCGTCCATGTACTCCAAAAGTATTTTGACTTTTCAAGAAGGCTTCTCGTAGATTCATGGCAACGAACAACATGTGGCGAACTGGAGAATCGGAGAATTTCGATCTCCTGTGAAAGCTGTTGGCAAATAGTGGGATCATTGGTGGCAAGGATGGTCTTGTGCTCGTAGAGCTGAGAGGAGGAGCTATATTGGACTTTGTGGACGGTCCTGCCATTTTCATGTCCAAGAACTTGAATCTTGGAGGTCAGAGAAGGAGATGGTGGAAGCCGTGGTGGTGGAGGTAAAAAGAGAGGAAATTTGAAAGGAGTTTGATGAATTTGAGGGATGTAGAGGCAAAGTTTGGGACGTGGTGGAACGGAGACCACGACCTCCATGATTAGGTTTTTCTTCTATGCTTTTATGATTGTTTTAGAGAGAAAGAAAGAAAATCTCAGTGGATTGAAGTAAGTTTAATGGCTTTCGAGTCTATATATACACAACATGTGTTCTAGAAGTTGAAATCATGAGGCTATTATTTTGTACAAGAGTTGCAAATTTATTTTAATTAAATATTTAATGTAATACTCAGGCCCGAAAAATGGTACGGGATAAATTTTTCTTATGAAATTATTTTATTAAAATAATTAATTAATTTATTTTAGTTTTATTTTATTGATTTTTTGAGAAAAAATAGATTGGGAGTGAGATTGAAAATAATTTTGAAAAAAATATGTAAAAATTTGAGTTCAGTGGGTATTTTTGAAAGAAAAATTAAAAATAGAGGATTAAAATATAAAAAGAAAAAATTTGGCTACGTGGGACAGTTCAGTCAGTAGTCTTGACGAACCGAAGTACGTCGCATGTCAAAACATGCTGACATCGGTGTCACGTGGGCGATCCACGTGCCCAACGATCTGACGGCCCAAGTTTGATCCTGCGCGTATGAACAGTTCAGATTCATTCCCTTCTTAGGCGCGATCAGACGAACGAGATTAATTGCAATGAACGGTTCAGATTCGTTTCCTCCTTATGCACGATCAAACAGACGAGTTCAATAGCAATGAACGGTACAGATCAACGTGATATTAGTATAAATACCCTGCATCACAGGAGAACCCAAACCCTAGCCGCTAGCTTCCGTCGGAAAAGAAGAACTAAACATTGGAGAAGAAGGTCGACCGCCAACCACTGCCGCACCAAAGCACTGTTGACAATCAAAAGAGGTAAAAAAATTTCCTACCTGTTCGAAATTCGATTCCGAGCATCCATGTGAATAAATTAGAGCAAGAGGGACAGCGAGTAAGCCGAAAATCGTGGATAAAACCTAACGGAGCCGCAGCAGCCAAAATAAAAAAAAAAATCCTCTGATGAGCCCCTTCTCGCTTCTCGTTTCATGTGATTTTTTGATCATTATATTCACCGTTCTTTTCTGTGTAGGTTAGCTGAAAAAGAAATCTCAGCCGCAAAGGAATATTAGTGGAGCTGCGGTACCTGGAGACCTCCGTCGTTAGGTTCGATTTTTCTGTGATTTTTGGGCCAACCGAGGTCCCCTAATATATTTTTCTACAGGGATACCTGTAAAATCGGCTAAAACTGATCAAAATCGACCAGGCTGAGACGAATAACCGCCGTGGGCAGCGGAGCCAACGTTGGAGCACGGCAGTGCCGCCATGCTGAAACCCCAAAATTGGTGGGAAAGAGTTTTGGACACCGATTTTAGAATTTTGAGATATTTTTAGGTACATGACGAGTGTTTTAGATTCCACAAAAAAAATTCAAAAAATTTGAGACCTGTTAGGAGGTGTAGTAGACAGTACATCGTTTCAAAATATCGATCCGGGTATGAATCCCTCACCATATTCTCTATTACGATAAATTAGGGCTTAACAATGTATAATTTTGTATTTTTATGAAAAAAATTAGAAAACTCTAAAAATAATTATAGGTCACTAGTGGAGGCGAAACCAGTTAGTTTATGATTGTCCTGATTTCCTGGTTATTTTCTTATACTGCTCTACTTACTTGTTATTAGATGGTGCATGTTCTTAATTTATAATTTTTATGGTCTTATCGATTTATCTGGTTTATTCGGTTATTTAGTTACTCGATCTGTTGTTATGACAAAATATATCGTTTGCATAAATGTCGTTCTAATTGATCAGTAAATATAATATGAGATATTGGTATGCGTTTGTTGATTATTTTATTGATGAGAATCTTTATGTGAAAGACTTACTAGGAACCTAAGGAAAGGGCGGACGGGACCGATACATAAAAAACCCTACCGTAAATGGTATCTCAGTCGAACGGGACTGAGAAGTCCTTTATCAGAAATGTTTGGGAGATATGGTTCACCCTTATACCGGATAGGATATCGAGACGATGAAATATTTGACATCTATTACCGGACAGGGTATGGGAACGACCGGTTAATTGTTAAAATTAAATATTGGACTCGGGGGACATCCTTATGAATCTCCAAGCATACCAGTAAGTAAGTAAAAAAATGAGAGTTATCATCTCTTATTCTCTTATGCGTGAAAATAAAAAATAGTATGAATATAGGTATTTATAGATTGTTTTTTTGAAAAACTCGTTATAGTAAGTATCAAATAAACATCTTTAAGTTAAATGTATTTAATTAAAGTAATTGCTCAATTAGTTGTTTTTCTGATTTTTACTAATCTTTAGTTTTCCGTATATGTGATTAGTGTGATAGTCTTACTGGGTTAGTATACCTCACAATTTTATTAACCATTTCAGATCAAGAAAATCAAGATCTAGATCTCGATCAGCAAGAGGGTTGTGAGTAGTACACCACCCGAACTCTCTTCAAGTGCTAGTAATGGTTGTCGTATGATGTTTATTTATTTATTTATTTTTATTTCTTTAATTACTGTTTATCTTTTAGAAGGAAAATTCTCGTAGTCTTATTGAACATTCTAAATTATTGTGTAAGCAATGTAAACCCTAACTCTATTATTCACTTCTGCACTTAAATTATAAATTCATTTCGTTTAAAATTCCGAGCCTCTATATTTAATATAAGAATAATTATGTTTAATTAATTTCTCATGCTAACAATAGCATACTTGATAAGCTTTTTAACCATGGATTTAATTAATTTCTCACGGTGGAAAGTGATTCCCGAATGGTAATTTCTACTTTGATATTCATACAGTAAATCGAAGTAGACAATATTTTAATTATTTAGCTTTTTGTTCTCATTTTGAGGGTGTTAAATGTTACATATGTGAACTATATATTTTTGTGAAGGAATTTAGAAATTTTAGTTCCATTTATTATATAAATTTATTTTTTAATTTTTTATGATTTAAATGAAAATATTATATTATCCAAATGAGATACTATTGACAAAATTTTTGACTTATAGTAACTTTAATTCCATTTGTTACATGAAACTATTTCTAAATTTTTATTTTAAAATTCATACATGTTTGTATATAAATGAGTTTATTCATGAAAGTAAGAATTGCATTATTTTGAATTAGTAATTAAATCACAAAAAATAGAAAATTGTAATACCCGGATCCGAAATTTGGTCTGTAATTAATTTTGAAATAAATAAAATATATAAAAATATAATTTTTAAATTTATAAATTTTTATTTAATGTAAAATTATGAAAAAAATAGGTAGATG